>NC_059196.1:29299068-29386568 GCF_020615455.1 Coregonus clupeaformis | reverse complement strand
GACTGAGAGACCTGATGGACATTATTGAAAAAGGCATGGTCACCGATAATGTTGGCTTGTAGTTCTCTGAGCCTGATAGCATTATTGGCCAAAACCATGTTTATTATCTCTCTCGCTTGTTCTTGCGTGAATATGGGCCCCCTTCCTCCTTGTCGTTCCCGACCCTCAATCCTATGTAGAGAATAATACATGTAAATTACTGTACAATGTCACAGGAAGGGGTATCACAAGTGCTGATATGGTGCATACAATAAGCGTCTGATTACTGTAACTGTAGACAGATCTTCTTTTACCTGTTTTCCTGTCGAAAAGTCCTTATGACAGATGACACTGTATATCTGCTAAGATTTGGCTGAACTCTCAGTCCAGCCTCCCTCAGAGTCAATCCGTGGTTCACAACATGGTCCACTAGTGTTGCACAAATGTAATATGATAAGTTTGGTCCTCTTCTTCTTTGTGCACGTTCTCCTCCTGCTTCAGGTCTTCCTCGACCTCTGGCTCGGCCTCTGCCTCTTCCTCTACCTCCTTCTCCTCCTCTGTGTACTCCTCCTCTCACCCTCACTCTTCTTCTGACTCCTTCCATTTTGGTTGAAGGCAGGTGAACATACCTGCTGCATTTTTATAGTGCTTAAACCTGATTGGTGTGTCTACAATTCAGCAATCATGTGTTTGTGCACCTGATGGCTGTGTTTAACAGATTGGCTCATAGGTGTGGTAATTTGACAGTCAGTGCTTTGGAATTGCAAGGAAGTGACATCATGATATACTTCTGTGTCTGATGTATACAAGTGTGTTTAGTGTATTGCAAATCACTGTGTGTAATGTTTTGTAAATAGTGTGAAGCTGACAATGTGCTTACAGTCGTGCAAATCTAGCCTTGTGTTTTGCTCCTTGAGTGTAAGGTTTTGCTAATTGCGGAAAAAGTTTAATTTTAGTGTGTAAGCAATCGTAAAAAACTGTAATTGCACTTTGGATGGTGTATCAACACACCCAGTCACTACAAAGATATAGGTGTGACTGCATCATGTTATTGGTATGCTTGTAATCGTTAAGGACTGCTAAGCACAGGCAGAATCCTAAAGGAAAACCTGGTCCAGTCTGCTTTCCACTAGAAACTGGAAGATGAATTCACCGTTAAGCAGGATAATAACCTAATACACAAGGCCAAATCTACACTGGAGTTGCTTTCCAAGAAGACAGTGAATGTTCCTGATTGGCCGGGTTACAGTGTTGACTTAGATCTGATTGAAAATCTATGGCAAAACCTGAAAATGGTTGTCCAGCAATGATGAATCAGCTAGCAAAGGTGATTCTAACATACATTGACTCACGGGGTTGAATACTTCTCTAATCAAGATATATTAGTGTTTAATTTTCTTTTTCTTTTTTACAAATGTTCAAATTTTTCTTGAATCCATTTGAATCCCACCGTGTAACACAACACAATGTGGAAAGGGTCAAGGGGTGTGAATACTTTCTGAAGGCACTGTATGTAAACCTACGATGGCCCAACCTCAGCCAGCAGACCATGCCCTCCAAAGCAGTGGAGCAGCCCATCACTGCTAGGGAGTTTATAAAGGTGGCACTGCATAGACTCCTGTCTCTGTTTACTGTAATAGAGCTCAGAGGGAACAGAGCAGGCAACCTAAAGCCCTCCATCCAAGCCACGGAGCCATTTTATACAGTCACACACTCATGCACACAAACATGCATGCATGTACGGACATACACACACACACACATACATACAGCAGATGCCTTGATAGAGGTTAACGCCCAACACAGAGCTAATAATGTCAGTCCACTACAATCACACACACGTGCACACACGAACACGCACACACGAACACGCACACACACACAGTGGCCTCCCGAGTGGCGCAGTGGTCTAAGGCACTGCATCGCAGTGCTAGCTGTGCCACTAGAGATCCTGGTTCGAATCCAGGCTCTGCTGTAGCCGGCCGCAACCAGGAGACCAATGGGGCGGCGCACAATTGGCCCAGCGTCGTCCAGGGTAGGGGAGGGAATGGCAGGCAGGGAGGTAGCTCAGTTGATAGAGCATGGCGTTTGCAACGCCAGGGTTGTGGGTTCATTTCCCACGGGGGGCCAGTATGAAAATAATAATGTATGCACTAACTGTAAGTCACTCTGGATAAGAGCGTCAGCTAAATGACGTAAATGTAAAATACATACATACATACACACACACACACCTCCATATCCCAGCCAGTGAGCTGTAGTACACAGCTGTCTGAGCTCTTATGACAGATGGGAGTCACTTTGAAAAGCTTTGGACCATTACACCTACCAAAGGAGCGACTACCTGGAACAACAAATCACTCTCTCTCTCTCTCCCTTCACTCCTCTCTCCATCTCTGCAGGGCGTCACCACAGGTGGGCGGGGGGATTTAACACGAGTCAGATGCACGAGAGAGAGAGAGAGAGGAAAAGGAGAGGAGATGTGATGAATATAGGGAGAGAGAGGAGATGTGATGAATATAGGGAGAGAGAGGAGATGTGATGGATATAGGGAGAGGAGAGGAGATGTGATGGATATAGGGAGAGAGAGGAGATGTGATGGATATAGGGAGAGGAGAGGAGATGTGATGGATATAGGGAGAGGAGAGGAGATGTGATGGATATAGGGAGAGGAGAGGAGATGTGATGGATATAGGGAGAGAGAGGAGATGTGATGGATATAGGATGTACAGTATGGCTTGGCACACCTTGAGTTAACCAGGGAGGGATTAGAGTGAGGGTGTGAAGGAGGGAGTGAGAGGCGGATGTGGTAGTATCAGGATGTAACTGCTGTTCCACAGGTCACCTTGAAGCTGCTGGAGGGTCATTAGATAAAGATAGAAATCCATTGGAGATGAATCTCAGACAAATCAGAGATGAATCTCAAACTTTCTCAGGTGACCAGATGAATCTCTGAGACTTCCTCAGAGAGAGAGATTTAAAAGATGAGAAATCTCTGGAACATTATTGCATTATAGTGACATCATATTAACACAGCAGATGCCTTGATAGAGGTTAACGCCCAACACAGAGCTAATAATGTCAGTCCCACTACAATCACACACACGTGCACACACGAACACGCACACACACGCACCCACACGCATACACACAGACACACACACACGCACACACACGCACACACACACACACTGTGTTTTATAACTATGCAGTTGGAGGTCTATTGGAGAAGTGAGAACCCATCTGGTCCTGTAATGAAGAGTGTGTGTGTGTGTGTGTGTGTGTGTGTGTGTTTGTGATTGTGTGTGTCTCCTGTAGTACCGCAGGCTTGTAGACCTGTCTGTTCCTGCCAGGCCTTTGCTACGTGATACAGGACATTTTTATATATTCACTTCTCTCAGTGGTTGTGTATAAAACAAGGACTGCTACTACTACTGCAACCCTGAGGTATCAACACAAGACCTTAGACCGATGGCAACTACTGCAACCCTGAGGTATCAACACAAGACCTTAGACCAAGGTGTGTTGGTTGATAGAGACAATAAAAGGCTATAGAAAGCAGGCAATCTAAAGGTGAGAGCAGGCAATCTAAAGGTGTCAACTCCTGATAGACAGAGGGAGAAAATATGAGAGACTTGAAAGTGCTTATACATTTGTGACTCGTTTCAGGAAACTAGGCGTATGTCGCGTCACTATTTCACAGGAGCGCCATTTGAACATAAACCTTTTTTTTAATTAAAATGCGTTTTTCGGCAAAAATGCCTTCTGGAACATTTGAACTTTCATGTGCCTTATTAATAAACTTGTATGCCATCTGTAAATATGAATACAATTGTTAAATTATGAGCCTAGTTGGTTTAGCCACGAAAAAAGACAGCAACCTTTCCGCTAACCATGATTGGCTGAGATAATGAGTGGGCTGGACATGCCGAGAGATTAGTTCAGATTGGTCTGCCATGTAGCACGCTTCTGTCTATAATATGAGTTGGTCAGTATGTGTAGGTAATCCTTTCTAACACAGCTTTTTTGAAATATATCACGTAGTAGAACCGCATAAGTGTTGCTCTCCACTTTGTGGAGGACCAAGTTTTGAAATCAGTGGAAATAGAGTATGATAGCTAAGGAGATGGGGAAAAAAATTGCCGTTTGATTGCAAATATGCAGACAGAGTCGAAAAGAGAGCACATAGAAGGCTGTTTTATTAAACACCTGTCTCCGGATTACATCTTCAAACTAAGGGCAACAATGGCATCTGTGACAGAGAGGGAGAAGCATCCAAACATGTATACGGGTAAGAGAGTCTAGCTAGCTACATTTTCAGATATTGCAAGTTTCTAATTTTGTCAGAAAGTCATTTTCATTTCAAGTTAAAGTGTACTGTTGGTTGGCTAGCTAGCTAACGTTATGTGTATGATCTGTGTAGTAATATTATTAGTATCTCAGAGCCATTTGCATTGCTAGTTATAGCCTAATGTTAGCTAGCTAACTTTGAACATGGTTGGTTAGCTACCTGCAGATTCATGCAGGGTAGTAACGTTATGAGTTGGGATTATGGTTCATTGTTTAGCTAGCTAGCTATTGGTCTAAACAAAAGACTCCACTATGCAAGTAACTATTTTAATAGAATGTTTATGATGTCACTGCGACAACTGTCAATAGACATAGCTGGTAACTTCGCTCTGGCTATCTCTGGCTATCTGTGCCAGAGTGCAGAATAACTGACGAATTTAAGAACACTCAACACCGGTTGAATTTGGCCGGTGCCAGTAAACATTTGCAAAAAAAGTGTAAATAAATTGTTGCCAGCAGCACAGTTGCAGTCACCAACACTCTGGATAACATAAAAACAGCCTAACCAGCTCTGCTAGGGTGAGTAAAATGGTCAGAGTGTTCTCTCATTAGTGTCTGCAAGTAGCTAGCAAGCTAGCCAACGTTAGCCAGTTAGCTTGGGAGCTTGACTGCTGTTGTTAGGTCAGAACGCTCGGATCAACCATACTTTTCGGCCAGAGGGTCCAGTGTGCGCTCTGGACCTTCCGAGAGCGGAATGCTCTGAATTTACGAACGGCCAATCTGACAACGCTCTGAGTTTACGAAAGCCCAGAGCACACCCTGGCACTCCAGATTACATTTACGAACACACCCATAGTATAAACCAGCCTTTAGTCTTGAAATCTTTAGTTCTTTAGTATAGCCTCACATGTGAATCCTTAAAGAGATGGGTGGGGCTAAAGCTTAAGAGGGTGTGAACGATGCTGAATGGGTGTAGACAAAGAAAACTGACCATTTGTCTGACCATGAAAACAGCTAGATATTGCTGCCTATTGCCAATCCAAACCGCTTGGTATAGCTGCCTACTCCCAATCGAAATAGTTAACTATAGCTGCCTACTCCCAACCAAACTGCTTGCTATAGCTGCCTACTCCCAATCTAAATAGTTAGCTATAGCTGCCTTTTCCCAATCTAAATAGTTAGCTATAGCTGCCTACTCCCAATCTAAATAGTTAGCTATAGCTGCCTACTCCCAATCTAAATAGTTAGCTATAGCTGCCTACTCCCAATCTAAATAGTTAGCTATAGCTGCCTACTCCCAATCTAAATAGTTAGCTATAGCTGCCTACTCCCAATCCAAACCGCTTGCTATAGCTGCCTACTCCCAATCCAAACCACTTGCTATAGCTGCCTACTCCCAATCCAAACCACTTGCTATAGCTGCCTACTCCCGATCCAAACCGCTTGCTATAGCTGCCTACTCCCAATCTAAATAGTTAACTATAGCTGCCTACTCCCAATCTAAATAGTTAGCTATAGCTGCCTACTCCCAATCTAAATAGTTAGCTATAGCTGCCTACTCCCAATCCAAACCGCTTGCTATAGCTGCCTACTCCCAATCCAAACCACTTGCTATAGCTGCCTACTCCCGATCCAAACCGCTTGCTATAGCTGCCTATTCCCAATCTAAATAGTTAACTATAGCTGCCTACTCCCAATCCAAACCGCTTGCTATAGCTGCCTACTCCCAATCTAAATAGTTAACTATAGCTGCCTACTCCCAACCAAACCGCTTGCTATAGCTGCCTACTCCCAATCTAAATAGTTAACTATAGCTGCCTATTCCCAATCTAAATAGTTAACTATAGCTGCCTACTCCCAATCCAAACCGCTTGCTATAGCTGCCTACTCCCAATCTAAATAGTTAACTATAGCTGCCTACTCCCAACCAAACCGCTTGCTATAGCTGCCTACTCCCAATCTAAATAGTTAACTATAGCTTCCTATTCCCAATCTAAATAGTTAGCTATAGCTGCCTACTCCCAACCAAACCGCTTGCTATAGCTGCCTACTCCCAATCTAAATAGTTAACTATAGCTGCCTACTTCCAACCAAACCGCTTGCTATAGCTGCCTACTCCCAATCTAAATAGTTAGCTATAGCTGCCTACTCCCAACCAAACCGCTTGCTATAGCTGCCTACTCCCAATCTAAATAGTTAACTATAGCTGCCTACTCCCAATCTAAATAGTTAGCTATAGCTGCCTACTCCCAATCTAAATAGTTAGCTATAGCTGCCTACTCCCAATCCTTGGGGCCAGAGGGTGTGTTTGTGTACTCATTATTTTGTGTCTGTAAGAAAGAGCGGGAGAGGAAGGAGTGGGGAGATACACAAAGAGACATTGAGTGATAGAAATGTCAAATCCCTCCCATTTCTTTTCAGCAATGGTCAGTCAAGCAATTATGTGACACATTGATTTATTGTCTTTGAGGGGGAGTGTGTGTGTGTGTGTGTTTACTGCTGGTTGATTCGCTGTCTCCAGCCCCCTAATGATTATTGTTGTATATAGAAATACCTGAGGTTAAATCATTAGCACCTAGTGGGGAGACAGCAGGGCTGTTTTTAGCCTCTTTCTCCCACTGAGTTCATCAGGAGTAAAACACATCAATCACAACAGCTGCTGGCAGGCCTCTAGCCCATTGTTGATTACTGACAATGGCTGTTGTTCAAGGAGAGACTATTCAAATTTAATGGCTGTTTCCACCTATCCATAAAATGTACACTCCCCATACGTATGTATTTCGATAGCGAAACCAAAACATTCAATTTGGCTTTATACTCCAACATTTAGGATTTGAGATCAAATGTTTTATATGAGGCGACAGCACATAATTTCACCTTTATTTTAGGGTATTTTACAGAGGTGTGGACTCGAGTCACATGACTTAGACTCGAGTCTGCCTCGAGTCACAAATTTGTTGACTTGAGACTCGACTTGATAGAAAATAAAATAACTTAAGACTTGACTTGGACTTGGAGCCTCAAGACTCGACTTTGACTTGAAATTATCTGGCCAGGTTTGGCACTTGAACTTGCAAATAAAAGTGCAAAAGATTGGCTAGTGAAACGCACACTAAGCCATCTGGTTGGACCAGCAAACTGTCAATCAACACAGGTCGGGAGAACTAGCGAACAGATTGCTGTTTTAATGACTGTACAGCTATAGGATCGGGTGCAGAGGAGTGCCATGAATAAATATGCAGCTCCAAAAATTGGTTGTTGATCAAGAATATTAACTGTTTTATTTTTATTTTACTTTTTATGCTGCAGATAGATTGTAGATTCCATCAAAGTAATTGTCTGCATAATTTCCAATCCCCCATATAGTTTTGGTAAATATATACAGTACAAGTCAAAAGTTTGGACACACCTACTCATTATTTTTACTATTTTCTACATTGTAGAATAATAGTGAAGACATCAAAACTATGAAATAACACATATGGAATCATGTTATAACCAAAACAGTGTTAAACAAATCAAAATATATTTTAAATTTTAGATTCTTCAAAGTAGCCACCCTTTGCCTTGATGACAGCATTGCACACTCTTGGCATTCTCTCCACCAGCTTCACCTGGAATGCTTTTCCAACTTGAAGGAGTTGAAGGAGTTCCCACACATTCTGAGCACTTGTTGGCTTGCACTTGTTCCTTCACTCTGCGGTCCAACTCATCCCAAACCATCTCAATTTGGTTGAGGTTGGGTGATTGTGGAGGCCAGGTCATCTGATGCAGCACTCCATCACTCTCCTTCTTGGTAAAATAGCCCTTACACAGCCTTGAGGTGTGTTGGGTCATTGTCCTGTTGAAAAACAAATGATATTCCCATTAAGCCCAAACCAGATGGGATGGCGTATCGCTGCACAATGCTGTGGTAGCCATGCTGGTTAAGTGTGCCTTGAATTCTTAATAAATCACAGACAGTGTCACCAGCAAAGCACCCCCACACCATCATACCTCCTCCTCCAAGCTTCACGGTGGGAACCACACATGCGGAGATCATCCGTTCACCTACTCTGCGTCACAAAGACACGGCGGTTGGAACCAAAACTCAAAAATGTGGACTCATCAGACCAAAGGAAAGGTGGCTACTTTGAAGAATCTTAAATATAAAATACAGTGGGGAAAAAAGTATTTAGTCAGCCACCAATTGTGCAAGTTCTCCCACTTAAAAAGATGAGAGAGGCCTGTAATTTTCATCATAGGTACACGTCAACTATGACAGACAAATTGAGAAAAAATAAATCCAGAAAATCACATTGTAGGATTTTCTATGAATTTATTTGCAAATTATGGTGGAAAATAAGTATTTGGTCACCTACAAACAAGCAAGATTTCTGGCTCTCACAGACCTGTAACTTCTTCTTTAAGAGGCTCCTCTGTCCTCCACTCGTTACCTGTATTAATGGCACCTGTTTGAACTTGTTATCAGTATAAAAGACACCTGTCCACAACCTCAAACAGTCACACTCCAAACTCCACTATGGCCAAAACCAAAGAGCTGTCAAAGGACACCAGAAACAAAATTGTAGACCTGCACCAGGCTGGGAAGACTGAATCTGCAATAGGTAAGCAGCTTGGTTTGAAGAAATCAATTGTGGGAGCAATTATTAGGAAATGGAAGACATACAAGACCCCTGATAATCTCCCTCGATCTGGGGCTCCACGCAAGATCTCACCCCGTGGGGTCAAAATGATCACAAGAACGGTGAGCAAAAATCCCAGAACCACACGGGGGGACCTAGTGAATGACCTGCAGAGAGCTGGGACCAAAGTAACAAAGCCTACCATCAGTAACACACTACGCCGCCAGGGACTCAAATCCTGCAGTGCCAGACGTGTCCCCCTGCTTAAGCCAGTACATGTCCAGGCCTGTCTGAAGTTTGCTAGAGTGCATTTTGATGATCCAGAAGAGGATTGGGAGAATGTCATATGGTCTTTTAGATTCTGTCTCTCACAGTTGAAGTGTACCTATGATAAAAATTACAGACCTCTACATGCTTTGTAAGTAGGAAAACCTGCAAAATCGGCAGAGTATCAAATACTTGTTCTCCCCACTGTATCTCTTAACACCATCCAATTTTTATTTATATTTGCCATATTTTTTTCAACTGTGCTGTGATGTTTCACAAAAGCTCTGAACCTTTCTATTCTCATAGTTTCTACAGATTGTAAATTAAAGAGAATAATTTTTGTTAAAAGTGTTATTATATTATTGATCGATTGACTATGACTTTTCAAATCATCCAGTAGTGCTATCTGCAGAGTTACCTCCAGGTAAATGTTGCACTTCTTCAACCATTCCTGGACCTGCGACCAAAAACAAGCTACATATGGACAGTACCAAAACAAATGATCTAATGATTCTGTCTCTTCGCAGCAAAATATGTAGAGCTGGGATGCTTGTATCCCCCATGTATATAACATTCTATTGGTTGCAATAATTTTGTATAATCATTTAAATTGAAAAATTATATGTTTTGAATCCGGCGTTGTTTTGAGTGTCAGTTCATGAACCATGTGCCATGGAATCGGTACATCATAAATCTCTTCCCAACTATGTTGCAGCCTGTGTGGCACAGCTGTCAATTTTTTTGTCATTAAATGAAACTGGTATACTTTTTTATTTATCACAATTTTCTTAAACCAATTTGGGTCTTTAATGCAGGGCCAACAGACAAGTTCCTTACTTTTTCCCCTTTCCACTTTCCTCTTCCATTTTTGTGGTAATGCTGAGAGTTTTTTTAACAATTAGTAAATTTGAGTTTAACCACAATATTTGTTGTATTATTTGTTCTGTCTTTTCTTGTGGATTAAACTGAAATTGCAACCAACTTTCTATGGCTTGTTTTAAAAATAGCGATATTTTGGAGATTATTTTATTTTCAAATAACTGAAAGTGAGAGGTTGTAATCTGAATAAAGGGACATTGTTGAACATGGGGTGAGATTTACGAATCTGCTAGAGAACAAGTTCGGATTTAAATAAAAATGTTGTATGACAATCGCCTTTAGTGACAGGCCTAATGCTTTAATATTTAATAGTTTCTGCCCTCTGAATTCATATTCATTATATACAGTGCATTCGGAAAGTATACAGACCCCTTGACCTTTTCCACATTTTGTTACGTTACAGCCTTATTCTAAAATGGATTAAATAATGTTTTCTCCTAATCAATCTATTACACAATACCCCATAATGACAAAGCGAAAACAGGTTTTTAGAAATGTTTGCTAATAAAAAATATATACATAAGTATTCAGACCCTTTGCTATGAGACTCAAAATAGAGCTCAGGTGCATCCTGTTTCTATTGATCATCCTTGAGATGTTTCTACAACTTGATTGGTGTCCACCTGTGGTAAATTCAATTGATTTGACATAATTTGGAAAGGCACACACCTGTCTAAATCAAATCTAATCAAATCAAATTGTATTGGCCAAATGCGCCGAATACAACAGGTGCAGACATTACAGTGAAATGCTTACTTACAGCCCTTAACCAACAGTGCATTTATTTTTAATAAAAAAAGTAAAATAAAACAACAACAAAAAAGTGTTGAGAAAAAAAGAGCAGAAAAAAAATTAATAACAGTAGGCAGGCTATATATACAGGTGGTTACCGGTGCAGAGTCAATGTGTGGGGGCACCGGCTAGTTGAGGTAGTTGAAGTAATATGTACATGTGGGTAGAGTTGAAGTGACTATGCATAAATGATTGTAGAGTAGCAGCAGCGTAAAAAGATGGGGTGGGGGGTGGGGGTTAGGGGCAGTGCAAATAGTCCGGGTAGCCATGATTAGCTGTGTCTTATGGCTTGGGGGTAGAAGCTGTTGAGAAGTCTTTTGGACCTAGACTTGGCACTCCTGTACCGCTTGCCGTGCGGTAGCAGAGAGAACAGTCTATGACTAGGGTGGCTGGAGTCTTTGACAATTTTGAGGGCCTTCCTCTGACACCGCCTGGTATAGAGGTCCTGGATGGCAGGAAGCTTGGCCCCAGTGATGTACTGGGCCGTACGCACTACCCTCTGTAGTGCCTTGTGGTCGGAGGCCAAGCAGTTGCCATACCAGGCGGTGATGCAACCAGTCAGGATGCTCTCGATGGTGCAGCTGTATAATGATTTGAGGATCTGAGGACCCATGCCAAATCTTTTCAGTCTTCTGAGGGGGAATAGGGATTGTCGTGCCCTCTTCACGACTGTCTTGGTGTATTTGGACCATGATAGTTTGTTGGTGATGTGGACACCAAGGAACTTGAAGCTCTCAACCTGCTTTAATACAGCCCCGTCGATGTGAATGGGGGTGTGCTCGCCCATCCTTTTCCTGTAGTCCACCATCAGCTCCTCTGTCTTGATCACGTTGAGGGAGAGGTTGTTATCCTGGCACCACACGGCCAGGTCTCTGACCTCCTCCCTATAGGCTGTCTCATCATTGTCGGTGATCAGGCCTACCAATGTTGTGTCGTCGGCAAAGTTAATGATGGTGTTGGAGTCATGCCTGGCCATGCAGTCATGGGTGAACAGGGAGTACAGGAGGGGACTGAGCACCCACCCCTGAGGGGCCCCTGTGTTGAGGATCAGTGTGGCAGATGTGTTGTTACCTACCCATACCACCTGGGGCGGCCCGTCAGGAAGTCCAGGATCCAGTTGCAGAGGGAGGTGTTTAGTCCCAGGATCCTTAGCTTAGTGATGAGCTTTGAGGGCACTATGGTGTTGAATGCTGAGCTGTAGTCAATGAATAGCATTCTCATGTAGGTGTTCCTCTTGTCCAGGTGGGAAAGGGCAGTGTGGAGTGCAATAGAGATTGCTTCATCTGTGGATCTGTTGGGGCATATGCAAATTGGAGTGGGTCTAGGGTTTCTGGGATAATGGTGTTGATGTGAGCCATGACCAGCCTTTCAAAGCACTTCATGGCGACAGACGTCAGTGCTACAGGTCGGTAGTCATTTAGGCAGGTTATCTTAGTGTCCTTGGGCACGGGGACTATGGTGGTCTGCTTGAAACATGTTGGTATTACAGACTCAGTCAGGGACATGTTGAAAATGTCAGTGAAAACACTTGCCAGTTGGTCAGCACATGCTCGGAGTACACGTCCTGGTAATCCGTCTGGCCCTACGGCCTTGTGAATGTTGACCTGCTTAAAAGTCTTACTCACATCGGCTATGGAGAGCGTGATCACATAGTCATCAAGAACAGCTGGTGCTCTCATGCATGCTTCAGTGTTGCTTGCCTCAAAGCGAGCATAGAAGTGGTTTAGCTCGTCTGGAAGTCTTGTGTCACTGGGCAGCTCGCGGCTGTGCTTCCCTTTGTAATCTGTAATAGTTTTCAAGCCCTGCCACATCCGACGAGCGTCAGAGCCGTTGTAGTACGATTCAATCTTAGTCCTGTATTGACTCTTTGCCTGTTTGATGGTTTGTCGGAGGGCATAGCTGGATTTCTTATTAGCGTCCGGTTTAGAGTCCCGCTCCTTGAAAGTGGCAGCTGTACCCTTTAGCTCAGTGCGGATGTTTCCTGTAATCCATGGCTTCTGGTTGGGGTATGTACGTACGGTCACTGTGGGGACGACGTCAACGATGCACTTATTGATGAAGCCAGTGACTGATGTGGTGTACTCCTCAATGCTATCTGAAGAATCCCGGAACTTGTTCCAGTCTGTGCTAGCAAAACAGTCCTGTAGATTAGCATCTGCGTCATCTGACCACTTTTTTAATAACCGAGTCACTGGTGCTTCCTGCTTTAGTTTTTGCTTATACGCAGGAATCAGGAGGATAGAGTTTTGGTCAGATTTGCCAAATGGAGGGCGAGGGAGAGCTTTGTATGCGTCTCTGTGCAGACATTACAGTGTGGAGTAAAGTTGGTCTAGAGTTTTTTTTCTTCTGGTTGCAGATTTAACATGCTGATAGAAATGAGGTAAAAACAGATTTAAGTTTCCCTGCATTAAAGTCCCCGGCCACTAGGAGCGCTGCCTCTGGATGAGCGTTTTCCTGTTGACTTATGGCCTTATACAGCTCATTCAGTGCAATCTTAATGCCAGCATTGGTTTGTGGTGGTAAATAGACAGCTATGAAAAATATAGATGAAAACTCTCTTGGTAAATAGTGTGGTCTACAGCTTATCATAAAATACTCTACCTTAGGCGAGCAAAACCTCGAGACTTCCTTAGTATTTGATTTTGTGCACCAGCTGTTGTTTACAAATATACACAGACCACCACCTCTTGTCTTACCGGAGTCAGCCGTTATATCCTGCCGATGTAGCGTATAGCCTACTAGCTGTATGTTGTCCATTTCTTTGTTCAGCCACGACTCGGTGAAACATAAGATGTTACAGTTTTTTATGTCCCGTTGGTAGGATAACCGTAATCTTAGGTCATACAATTTATTCTCAAATGATTGAAGAATGGCTAATAGGATTGATGGGAGAGGCAGTTTACTCGCTCGCCGTCGGATCCTTACAAGGCACCCCGACCTACGTCCACGATATCTCTGTCTCTTCCTCATGCGAATGACGGGGATTTGGGCCTTGTCGGGTGTCTGTAGGATATCCTTCGCGGCCGCCTCGTTGAAGAAAAAATCTTCGTCCAATACGAGGTGAGTAATCGCTGTCCTGATATCCAGAAGCTCTTTTTGGTTATAAGAGACAATGGCAGAAACATTATGTACAAAATAATAAATTACAAATAACGCGTAAAAACACATATAATAGTACAATTGGTTAGAGGGCTGTAAAACGGCAGCCATCTTCTCCGGCACCGTTATATATTAAGGTCTCAAAGTTGACAGTACATGTCAGAGCAAAAACCAAGCCATGAGGTCGAAGGATTTGTCAGTAGAGCTCCGAGACAGGATTGTGTCGAGGCACAGATCTGGGGAAGGGTACCAAAACATTTCTGCAGCATTGAGGGTCCCCAAGAACACAGTGGCCTCCATCATTCTTAAATGGAAGAAGTTTGGAACCACCAAGACTCTTCCTAGAGCTGGCTGCCCGGCCAAACTGAGCAATCGGGGGAGAAGGGCCTTGGTCAGGGAGGTGACCTAGAATCCGATGGTCACTTCATGGTAGAGTGGCCAGACGGAAGCCATTGCTCAGTAAAAGGCACATGACAGCCCGCTTGGAGATTGGCAAAAGGCACCTAAAGACTCACAGACCATGAGAAACAAGATTCTCTGGTCTGATGAAACCAAGATTGAACTTGGTCACATCTGGAGGAAACCTGGCACCATCCCTATGGTGAAGCATGGTGGTGGCAGCATCATGAAGTGGGGATGTTTTTCAGCGGCAGGGACTGGGAGACTAGTCAGGATTGAGGGAAAGATGAATGGAGCAAATTACAGAGAGTTCCTTGATGAAAACCTGCTCAGGACCTCAGACTGGGGTTCAGGTTCAAAATGACACAATAGATTATTTACCATTAATTTGTTTTGGGCACAACATAATCCAAAACACAACCAAAACAAAAAACAAATGCATCCAACAAATGTGTAGAGTCACCAGCTTTTTGTAGTCATTCTGTGCTAGGAATATGGGACCAGATACTCTCTCTCTCTCTCTCTCTCTCTCTCTCTCTCTCTCTCTCTCTCTCTCTCTCTCTCTCTCTCTCTCTCTCTCTCTCTCTCTCTCTCTCTCTCTCTCTCTCTCTCTCTCTATCTTTCTTTCTCTCTCTTCTCTCTTTCTCTATCTTTCTTTCTCTCTCTCCCTCTCATTCTCTATCTCTCACTCCCCCATTTCGCTCTCTTACTCCCCCCCCTCTCTCTCTCTCTCTCTCTCTCTCTCTCTCTCTCTCTCTCTCTCTCTCTCTCTCCTCTCTCTCTCTCTCTCTCTCTCTCTCTTTCTCTTTCTCTTTCTCTCTTTCTCTTTCTCTTTCTCTCTCTTTCTCTTTCTCTTTCTCTTTCTCTTTCTCTTTCTCTTTCTCTCTCTCTCTCTCTCTCTCTCTCTCTCTCTCTCTCTCTCTCTCTCTCTCTTCTCTCTCTCTCTCTCTCTAGTTCTCTCTTTCTTTCTCTCTTTCTCTCTGTCTCTCTTTTTCTCTCTCTGTCTCTCTTTATGTGGTGAAGGTTCAGTAGAGTAGTTGTCTGGCGTTTGTAGGAGTCCTGAGAACTTTCTCATTTAGCCGATCGATGAGAGACTAAGGACTGTCCGTCTGGCGATGGATAACCAACCCTTCCTCTTACCTTCTCTCCCTCTGCACTTCATTCTACCTTCTCTATCTGCACTGGACAGTCTATTTATATTTATTAGATTGGATTTTAGGGGCATTTTGTAACCTTATGGAAATATCCGATGGTAAATCTGTTGCAAAAACAAAAAATAAATGCTGTCTCACAAACATTCAAACACATGTGCAAAAAAAATTGTCCACAGTGTATCTACCTATGTGAACAAGTACAATTACTTAACTTATTTACTTGTATCACTGGAAGTGGTGGAATAAGTACCCAATTGTCATACTTTAGTAAAAGTAAAAAACCTTAATAGTAAAAGTGAAAGTCACCCAATAAAATAGTTATTGAGTAAAAGTCTAAAAGGTGTTTGGCATTAAATATACTTAAGTATCAAAAGTAAAATAATGAATAATTTCGAATTCCTAATATTAAGCAAAGCAGACGGCCCCATTTTCTAGTTTTTATTTTATTTACAGATAGTCAGGGGCACATTCCAACACTCCGACATAATTTACAAATGAAGCATTTGTGTTTAGTGAGTCCTCCAGATCAGAGGCAGTAGGGATGACTAGGGATGTTCTCTTAATCAGTGTGTGAATTGGACCATTTTCTGTCCTGCTAAGCATTCAAAATGTAACGAGCACTTTTGAGTGGCAGGGAAATTGTATGTAGTAAAAAGTACATTATTTTCTTTAGGAATGTACTGAACGAAAAGTAAAAGTAGTCAAAAATATAAATACTGAAGCAAAGTGCTGATAGCCAACAAAACTACTTAATTACTACCTTGAAGTATTTTTACTTAAGAACTTTACACCACTGATCACTGGCTACCAGGTTCAACTCATATCACAAGCGAGGGAAATGACAATGAATATGTGTGTCTGAGTGTGTGCGTGTGTGTGTTGAGTGACAGCTATCTCATTGCTTCATAATGACACCAGGAGCCTCGGGAGCACTTCTGTCTGAGTGGTCTCCTTGGCAACAAAGAGGTTTTAATCGGAGTTGCTCCCTCACTAAACCATGACAGGTAAAGACACACAAACACACACACACACACACACACACACACACACACACACACACACACCTCCATAATGCTAACAGAGACTGGAACTAAACACATTAGCCAGCCAAGACAAACACACACACACACAAACAAACACACACACATGATTTGCCTGAAAGGGACTGAACGTGTGTGTGTGTGTGTCTGTTTGTGTTTGTGTGTGTGTGTGTCTGTTTGTGTTTGTGTGTGTGTGTGTCTGTTTGTGTGTGCGTGTGTGTGTGTGTGAGGATCGATGCCTATTCTCTCAGCCACAGGACATTGATGGGCATACACGTTTCTAGAGCTCCAGTTTCCCCACAGCCCCATTTAGTTGATCAGGCCCCATCTTGAGTGGTAAAACAACAAAATAAAGCAATCTAATTTCAGAGACTCTCCCCCTGACACATTGGCAAAATATAACTAATCTCTCTCTCTCTCGTTCTCACTCTGTCTCTCTCTCTCTACCCCTCTCTCTCTCGCTCTGTCTATCTGTCTCTCTCTGTCTCTCTCTCTCTCTCTCTCTCTCTCTCTCTCTCTCTCTCTCTCTCTCTCTCTCTCTCTCTCTCTCTCTCTCTCTCTCTCTCTCTCTGACAGCACTAACAGTGTGTACACACATTCTTCACTCCAATAGATACCATAAGAGTGGAAGCCAAGCTTCCACTGAACAGGAATAGATTAACAAAGGCCCATTCTATTAAATCAGTTGGCAGAGTGATGAGAGATTGGAAAATCCTGGCAGTGGAGAGACTGGCATTCACTCTACCAAACTAGTCTTCTTCAACCTTGCTCCTGCAAACCCAGCCCAGTACTAACACACATCATGGAGACCTTGATTAGTGGAATAAATTGTGTTAGTGCTGGGCTGGAACAAAAGCCAGCACCATCTGTGTTTCCCCAGGACCAGGGTTAAAGGACTGAAACCAGATTATTTTGTGTCCCAGACACACACTGAGTACTCTGAGCACCCACAGTCTTCCCAGAGTCTTCCCAGAGTTTTCCCGGAGTCTTCCGACAGTCTTCCCAGAGTCTTCCCAGAGTCTTCCCAGAGTTTTCCCAGTCTTCCCAGAGTCTTCTCAGGGGTCCCATGCGGTTCTCTTTAGGAAACAACACTAATCTCCTTTACCTGCCTCCTGAACGCTCCTCGGCCAAACCTGCCTCCTGAACGCTCCTCGGCCAAACCTGCCTCCTGAACGCTCCTCGGCCAAACCTGCCCCATGAACGCTACTCGGCCAAACCTGCCTCCTCAACGCTCCTTGGCCAAACCTGCCTCCTGAACGCTCCTCGACCAAACCTGCCTCCTGAACGCTACTCGGCCAAACCTGCCTCCTGAACGCTACTCGGCCAAACCTGCCTCCTGAACGCTACTCGGCCAAACCTGCCTCCTGAACGCTCCTCGGCCAAACCTGCCTCCTGAACGCTCCTCGGCCAAACCTGCCTCCTGAACGCTACTCGGCCAAACCTGCCTCCTGAACGCTCCTCGGCCAAACACACACACAGGCACAGACATAAAGATAAACACAAAAGGACCAAGCAAACTCACAAGCATCCTCTGCGCCACTGTCCAACCCTGCCTCCTGGTCTCAGCACAGCAGTGGAGAAACATTGCCCAATGGTTTATTAAACATTGCCTCCCTTGGCACTCCACACACAGCCATCACATACTGGAGACATTCACACACACACACATGCATGCACGCACACAGGCCCACACACCGCCCAACAAATGTAAAATAGATAAAAAAGTCAAACAACAGTGATAGAGGCCTGTGTGACAGAGTCTACGTCAACCTAGTTTGATGGAATTGACAGGGAGAATGGGTATTACTGGTAGTGCCATTCATGTGCCATAACTACCTAAGGCAGGCTAAAACAATTACACAGCATCTGAATGGATTTAATTGACTTGTGGAGAGCCCACTTCACATTAGAGTAATTCATTAGTTAAACCTTTTACTGCAGTGGGCTAAATCAGTGTCACACAGAGTGTTTCTTGGTAGTCTCAAACAAATCTATTTCTAAGTATACACCTCACACACATGGTTATGGGCTTAAAAAAGGAAGACATCTGTACCATGTCAGATATTGAGTTTAAATGTATTACATTTTGAGTTTGCGTCCCAATATTACACTTTGTATACATCACAGAAGACTGAAATATAAACAAAACCGTTTGACATAGAAGCACCGGATTTTCTGCGTTTTCTAAAACATTTTTTACAATGTTTATTAATTATGAAATAATGACAAATATTAATAACATTCCACCCATGAGGACACTAGAGAGCGATTTGGTCATTTGACTGCAGGAAAGTGGCTGCAACAATAGCCGGTTCATTGAATTTCTGCTATAACTGCAAATTGGAGAAAAAATAATCAGTGTGTGCACTCAGTGATCCTCTCTATGAGTCTGGTAATGAGGTACAGTAGTATCTGGACTATGTAATTCCACTATGAGTCTGGTAATGAGGTACGGTAGTGTCTGGACTATGTAATTCCACTATGAGTCTGGTAGTGAGGTACGGTAGTGTCTGGACTATGTAATTCCACTATGAGTCTGGTGGTGAGGTACGGTAGTGTCTGGACTATGTAATTCCACTATGAGTCTGGTAGTGAGGTACGGTAGTGTCTGGACTATGTAATTCCACTATGAGTCTGGTAGTGAGGTACGGTAGTGTCTGTGCTATGATGTGAAAGTGGTAACACCGGCAACACTGAGGGACAATGACCTAAGCCTTTGTAGTCAGAAAGGAGAGTAATCAGCATTCTAGTAATAGCATCATTCTATTTATCATAGCAATGGTAATCATTATGAATTATTACAAAAACTGCAAACAAGACAGGTTTGCTGTTACCAAGGCCAATGTGTGCTCCAAGCATCAACAATAGACATTTCATTGGTTTTTCAACGAGACGTGAAATCTACTGTCATTATTGTGTTTTTACTAACATGTGTCTCAAGATGCTGTTCTGAGGCTGAACAGGGCAACCCTTTCTCTGAAGAACCATTCACATACTCTTGCATGTCTTTGACTATTGTCTGGAACCTGTGACTGACTTCATACTCACTCTCTGACTCCTGGTTAAAACACCAAATTCCACCACCATTCCAGTGTGGACCAGATTTTTTAAAAATATATTTCAATTATTTTCTTTAATTTATTGAGGACACAAAGGTAGTGTAATATCAAATGTAGCTCAGAGCTGGTGGGCTCAGGGCTGATGAATTAGTCATCTCTTTTATTGTCTCCATTCCTCGTTGTATAACGATTTAGCTCGCAGCACTAAGAGCACTTCATTTGTCTTCATTGAGAACGTGAGAATCACTATGTTTAAATAAGATCTAATGCACGTTTAATCTTAGGCAATAGGCTTTAATGATTTAACTTTAGAGACATTTGTATTCGTAAAGACTTGTATTTTTTAAATAAATATTCATAAGAGAACTTAGTGTGCAGCAATAGGTTGATCACCTATTAACCTGTTTTAATGGGCCACGATAGGCTGGTGTAGCCTTGGAGATTCACACACACACACACACACACACACACACACAGACAGACAGACACAAACAAAGACACACAAACACACACAGGCACACACACATACACGCACACACACACACACACAACACACACATATACCCATGCGTTCAAACACACACTCACACATAAACACGTACGCACACACATATAAATGCGCCAGTGTTATCATGAATGTAAATCTTTGATATCTGAATTCTGCTAGCCTTCTAACTGAACTACTAGTGAGTCAGACAACAACATGAAAGTGAAAGCACTGAATCATGCATAGAGTGTGTATCTGTACTCTAGATACGTGTTGTAAACCAGTACTCTTCAAGGTATTTGAAGCTCCATCATGTTTATTTGATAGCAGGTCTTGATCATTGTTATGCGTGGCTGCTGTTTGAATCTGAAATCATTAAAAATCAATAGACAGAACCTCAGGCAAGAGCAGAGATAATCTGAGGGTATCCTTCCTGGAAATGGCAACTCAGGATGTCTAGAGCCGAGATAATCAGAGGGTATCCTTCCTGGAAATGGCAACTCAGGATGTCTAGAGCAGAGATAATCTGAGGGTATCCTTCCTGGAAATGGCAACTCAGGATGTCTAGAGCAGAGATAATCTGAGGGTATCCTTCCTGGAAATGGCACCTCAGGATGTCTAGAGCAGAGATAATCTGAGGGAATCCTTCCTGGAAATGGCAACTCATGATGTCTAGAGCAGAGATAATCTGAGGGAATCCTTCCTGGAAATGTCAACTCAGGATGTCTAGAGCAGAGATAATCTGAGGGTATCCTTCCTGGAAATGGCAACTCAGGATGTCTAGAGCAGAGATAATCTGAGGGTATCCTTCCTGGAAATGGCAACTCAGGATGTCTAGAGCAGAGATAATCTGAGGGAATCCTTCCTGGAAATGGCAACTCAGGATATCTAAAGCAGAGATAATCTGAGGGTATCCTTCCTGGAAATGGCAACTCAGGATGTGTATAGCAGAGATAATCTGAGGGTATCCTTCCTGGAAATGGCAACTCAGGATGTCTAGAGCAGAGATAATCTGAGGGTATCCTTCCTGGAAATGGCAACTCAGGATGTCTAGAGCAATGTGTTGTTGGTGCTGGTGTGAACCAGAACAATGCCTGGGGATGGTAAAAACAAAACAAAAAAACACTATCTTTCATAATGGGGAGCAGACTTCTAAAGAACAATGTCAGGGGTAAACTGGGATGCTCTCTCTCGCTCTCTTTGTATGGATGCTCTAAAAGCTTGGTGTTGATTGAAACAATAAAAACATTATCTTTACAAATGCATTTTCAAACGATAGCTTTTCAAGTTCTCAGAAATGTAAGTTTTGCCAGAACTGCACAAAACATTTATTCCATGTTCTTTCTACTTTCACTACCAGCTCGCCAATATGCATCAATGGTTTTCAATAAACTCCCTTTCTGAATTCATAAAGACATCTTTATTTAAATTAGATATTTTCCTTGATGAATGAATGGCAGCACTATGACATTGAGGAAAAAAATACAAAGCTAACAATGGTTCAATCATGCAAAATGATCCCATTCCATTCCATATTTAGTCAAATCCAGTGCTTGATTGATATATCTAAAATGAATTATTTCCCCCTCATGGTAAGTGTCACACCCTGATCTGTTTCACCTGTCTTTGTGATTGTCTCCACCCTCCTCCAGGTTTTGCCCATTTTCCCTATTATCCCCAGTGTATTTATACCTGTGTTCTCTGTTTGTCTGTTGCCAGTTCATTTTGTTTTCGTCAAGCCTACCAGTGGTTTCCCCCTTGCTCCTGTCTTTTAAAGTTCCTGTTTTCTATTATTCTGAGCCTGCCTGCAGTTCTGTACCTTGTCACACCACCCTGGATTATTGACCTCTGCCTGCCCTGACCCTGAGACTGCCTGCCGTTCTGTACCCTTTGGACTCTGATCTGGATTACTGACCTCTGCCTGTCCTTGACCTGTCGTTTGTCTAACCCCTGCTTTTGTAATAAACTTTTGTTACTTCGACACTGTCTGCATCTGGGTCTTCTCCTGAAACGTGATAGTATGTTTATTAATGTTCGGGATGGCATATTTAACACACATGCGCGCAGACACACACATACTTGAGGATGACATTTGAAGGGAGGCTCAGGAGGCCCAATCATCTCAGTCTTCTCCTGGCTGTGTAATCAGCAATGACAGGCAGAGCAATTACATCAGTTAATCATGTAATATCAATTATTCCCCCTCACCATGCACACTGTCATTAGCCTCAACCTGTGTTTGACTGATACTGAGCCCATTCTACTGGAGGAGGGAGGGACCTTTTTGACCTACAGACACCCTTGGCCCCATGTCATATCTGTAACAGTTTCTACCAAAGGCTTTACAGTAACAGAGATGGGAGGGTACCATAGGCTTTACAGTAACATAGACAGGAGGGTACCATAGGCTTTACAGTAACACAGGCAAGAGGGTACCATATGCTTTACAGTAACACAGGCAAGAGGGTACCATAGGCTTTACAGTAACACAGGCAAGAGGGTACCATAGGCTTTACAGTAACACAGGCAAGAGGGTACCATAGGCTTTACAGTAACACAGGCAGACGGGTACCATAGGCTTTACAGTAACACAGGCAGAAGGGTACCATAGGCTTTACAGTAACACAGGCAAGAGGGTACCATAGGCTTTACAGTAACACAGGCAGAAGGGTACCATAGGCTTTACAGTAACACAGGCAGAAGGGTACCATAGGCTTTACAGTAACACAGGCAGAAGGGTACTATAGGCTTTACAGTATCACAGGAAAGAGGGTACCATAGGCTTTACAGTAACACAGGCAGAAGGGTACCATAGGCTTTACAGTAACACAGACAAGAGGGTACCATATGCTTTACAGTAACACAGGCAAGAGGGTACCATAGGCTTTACAGTAACACAGGCAAGAGGGTACCATAGGCTTTACAGTAACACAGGCAAGAGGGTACCATAGGCTTTACAGTAACACAGGCAGACGGGTACCATAGGCTTTACAGTAACACAGGCAGAAGGGTACCATAGGCTTTACAGTAACACAGGCAAGAGGGTACCATAGGCTTTACAGTAACACAGGCAAGAGGGTACCATAGGCTTTACAGTAACACAGGCAGAAGGGTACCATAGGCTTTACAGTAACACAGGCAGAAGGGTACCATAGGCTTTACAGTAACACAGGCAAGAGGGTACCATAGGCTTTACAGTAACACAGGCAGAAGGGTACCATAGGCTTTACAGTAACACAGGCAAGAGGGTACCATAGGCTTTACAGTAACACAGGCAAGAGGGTACCATAGGCTTTACAGTAACACAGGCAAGAGGGTACCATAGGCTTTACAGTAACACAGGCAAGAGGGTACCATAGGCTTTACAGTAACACAGGCAAAAGGGTACCATAGGCTTTACAGTAACACAGGCAGAAGGGTACCATAGGCTTTACAGTAACACAGGCAAGAGGGTACCATAGGCTTTACAGTAACACAGGCAGAAGGGTACCATAGGCTTTACAGTAACACAGGCAAGAGGGTACCATAGGCTTTACAGTAACACAGGCAAGAGGGTACCATAGGCTTTAAAGTAACACAGGCAAGAGGATACCATAGGCTTTACAGTAACACAGACGGTACTATAGGCTTTACAGTAACACAGACGGTACCATAGGCTTTACAGTAACACAGACAGGAGGGTATCATAGGCTTTACAGTAACACAGATGGTACCACACACTTTATAGTAACACAGACGGTACCATACGCTTTACAGTAACACAGACGGTACGATAGGCTTTACAGTAACACAGACAGTACCATATGCTTTACAGTAACACAGACGGTACAATACGCTTTACAGTAACACAGACAGTTCCATATGCATAATAGTGTATTTACTGTATGTATGGTTATGTGAGAGTACAGCAGACGAGAGAGACAAAGGGGGGAGAGAGAGAGAGAGAGAGAGAGAGAGAGAGAGAGAGAGAGAGAGAGAGAGAGAGAGAGAGAGAGAGAGAGAGAGAGAGAGAGAGAGAGAGAGAGAGAGAGAGAGAGAGAGAGAGAGAGAGAGAGAGAGCCATAGCTTTGACTATGTACAGACTCAGTGAGCATAGCATCGCTATTGAGAAAGGCCGCCGTAGGCAGACCTGGCCCTCAAGAGAAAGCAGGCTATGCGCACACTTCCCACAAAATGAGGTGGAAACTGAGCTGCACTTCCTAACCTCCTGCCAAATGTATGATCATATTAGAGGCACATATTTCCCTCAGATTACACAGACCCACAAAAAGTTTGAAAACAAACCCAATTTGGATAAACTCCCATATCTATTGGGTGAAATACCACAGTGTGCAATCACAGCAGCAAGATTTGTGACCTGTTGCCACAAGAAAAGGGCAACCAGTGAAGAACAAACACCATTGTAAATACAACCCATATTTATGTTTAATGATTTTCCCTTTTGTACTTTAACTATTTGCACATCGTTACAACACCATACATAGACATAGTATGACATTTGAAATGTCTTTATTCTTTTGGAACTTTAATGAGTGTAATGTTTACTGTTAATTTTATATTGTTTATTTCACTTTCGTTTATTATCTATTTCACTTGCTTTGGCAATGTAAACATATGTTTCCCATGCCAATAAAGCCCTTAAATTGAATTGAATTGAGAGAGAGATAGAGAAAGAACGGGAGACAGAGAAGAGAGAAAGGGGGAAGACAGACACAGAGAGAAAGAGAGAGAGAGAGGGAGGGGAGAACATCCCTGCCAGCTTGTCCATCCATGTAATTTATTTCTGAGCCAAAATTAGGAAGGCAGATATTCACTGGGAGCCGCAACCACAAACAACCACCAACTGCTCCCTCTGTCTATCTCAGAGAGGGATGGGGAGAGAGAGAGAGAGACAGAGAGAGAGAGAGAGAGAGAGAGAGAGAGAGAGAGAGAGAGAGAGAGAGAGAGAGAGAGAGAGAGAGAGAGAGAGAGAGAGAGAGAGAGAGAGAGAGAGAGAGAGAGAGAGAGAGAGAGAGAGAGAGAGAGAGAGAGAGAGAGAGAGAGAGAGTGGCGCAGTGGTCTAAGGCACTGCATCGCAGTGCTAGCTGTGCCACTAGAGATCCTGGTTAGAATCCAGGCTCTGTCGTAGCCGGCCGTGACCGAGAGACCCATGGGGCGGCGCACAATTGGCCCAGCGTCGTCCAGGGTAGGGGAGGGAATGGCCAGCAGGGATGTAGCTCAGTTGGTAGAGCATGGCCTTTGCAACGCCAGGGTTGTGGGTTCGATTCCCACGGGGGGCCAGTATGAAAAATAAATAAATAAAATAAACATAAATAATAATAATAATAAAGTATGCACTCACTAACTGTAAGTCGCTCTGGATAAGAGCGCCTGCTAAATGACGTAAATGTAGAAAGAAAGACAGAGAGAGAGATGTAGGTAGAAAGAGAGAGAGATGGAGGTAGAGAGGGGGGAGAGATCAAGGGGGAGAGATAAAGGGAGAGAGAGATGTAGGTAGAGACAGAGAGAGGGATATAGAGAGAGAGAGCTGGAGGTAGAGAGAGGGAGAGAGAGACAGAGCGAGAGAGGGATGTAGAGAGAGAGAGAGAGAGCCATGTAGAGAGAGAGAACAAGAGAGAGATGGAGGTTGGTAGAGAGAGGAATGCACACCCACAGAGCTTCACTTCCATCTGTGGGTGGTAATAGCATAAGACGAGATACACAGCCCTCTGTTCCCTCCCCCAACACCTCCATGGAGATGCATGGCTGTCCTGCAGAGAGACGAGATGCACAGCCTTCTGTTCCCTCCCCCAACACCTCCATGGAGATGCATGGCTGTCCTGCAGAGAGACGAGATGCACAGCCTTCTGTTCCCACCCCCAACACCTCCATGGAGATGCATGGCTGTCCTGCAGAGAGACGAGATACACAGCCTTCTGTTCCCTCCCCCAACACCTCCATGGAGATGCATGGCTGTCCTGCAGAGAGACGAGATGCACAGCCTTCTGTTCCCTCCCCCAACACCTCCACGGAGATGCATGGCTGTCCTGCAGAGAGAAGAGATACACAGCCTTCTGTTCCCTCCCCCAACACCTCCACGGAGATGCATGGCTGTCCTGCAGGGAGACGAGATGCACAGCCTTCTGTTCCCTCCCCCAACACCTCCATGGAGATGCATGGCTGTCCTGCAGAGAGACGAGATACACAGCCTTCTGTTCCCTCCCCCAACACCTCCATGGAGATGCATGGCTGTCCTGCAGAGAGATAGCTACTAGACAGGAGAAGAGTTTTGGTACACTTTTAAAAAATAAATACTTGTTAGTGCATCCTGTGTGTGTGTGTGTGTGTGTGTGTGTGTGTGTGTGTGCGTGTGTGTGCCCAAACAGAAGGTGTCCTGTGTAACAGGTGCTAATAACAGTAGCTTTATCAGCTTTCTGGGGGAGTGTTACCATAACAATGTTGTTTTGTTGATGTTGCTAAACCTGCAACATCAGAAAGGTGTGAAAGCCTAGACCACAGCTAGAAGAGCTTTCAAAACACCTCTTTAAAATGAACCGCTAATACATACTCTATTCACAGAGTGGTTGACATCTATTCAGCCAACAGATAAACTGTCAAAGGAGGAGAAGAGGGGAAAGAAAGGGGTGAGATAATGTTTGGTCTTTAAGAAAGGGCAGGTGTGTTTAATCATGTGTGTGCAAACGCTGACCCTTGACTTGTGTAATGGCTGACATTTCACTGTGAGCTGTGATTCATGGCCAGGATGCAAAAGAAGAGGATGCAAAGTAATTCAAATGAAAGGAGAGAGACTTAGGGGTGAGAAAGAGAGATACAATGATCAAAAAGACAAAGACAGAAAAATAGAGAGAGAGAGAGAGAAGTCATTTTCATATCCATCCTACCCATAATAATAAACTACGGAAAAAGTTAAACAATATAATGACTGGGATCTATTTTTGTACACCTTCACTTTTGCATTTCCTGTTTGATTTTCTATCGCTCGGAGCAACTGAACTCAGTAGGTGTCACTTAAAGGCTGTTTATTGCAGCTGTCAATCATATCTGTAATTATGTACAGAGAGCACACACACACGCACATACACACACAGAAGCATTGGCTGTCAATCATTTCTGTAATAACGTGGGGAGTGATCTTCCTGTCAGGGATGGTTGCTGCTTGGTGAAAGACAATAAGACAGTATAATAACCATCATTAAGTCATAATGACAGGTCCTTGTAGTTCATCCTCTCATTACTTCACACCTCTCATCTTCTATACACCTCTCATCCACTACACACCTCTCATCCTCTATACACCTCTCATCCTCTATACACCTCTCATCCTCTATACACCTCTCATCCTATACACCTCTCATCCTCTATACACCTCTCATCCTCTATACACCTCTCATCCTCTATACACCTCTCATCCTCTATACACCTCTCATCCTCTAAACACCTCTCATCCTCTATACACCTCTCATCCTCTACACACCTCTCATACTCTATACACCTCTCATCCTCTATTCACCTCTCATCCTCTCATTACTTCACACCTCTCATCTTCTATACACCTCTCATCCTCTATACACCTCTCATCCACTACACACCTCTCATCCTCTATACACCTCTCATCCTCTATACACCTCTCATCCACTACACACCTCTCATCCTCTATACACCTCTCATCCACTACACACCTCTCATCCTCTATACACCTCTCATCCAATATACACCTCTCATCCTCTATACACCTCTCATCCTCTATACACCTCTCATCCTCTATACACCTCTCATCCTCTATACACCTCTCATCTTCTATACACCTCTCATCCTCTATACACCTCTCATCCTCTATACACCTCTCATCCTCTATACACCTCTCATCCTCTATACACCTCTCATCCTCTATACACCTCTCATCCTCTATACACCTCTCATCCTCTACACACCTCTCATCCTCTATACACCTCTCATCCTCTACACACCTCTCATCCACTACACACCTCTCATCCACTATACACCTCTCATCCACTACACACCTCTCATCCTCTATACACCTCTCATCCTCTATACACCTCTCATCCTCTATACACCTCTCATCCTCTACACACCTCTCATCCACTACACACCTCTCATCCACTATACACCTCTCATCCTCTACACACCTCTCATCCTCTACACACCTCTCATCCTCTACACACCTCTCATCCTCTATACACCTCTCATCCTCTATACAACTCTCATCCTCTATACACCTCTCATCCTCTATACACCTCTCATCCTCTATACACCTCTCATCCTCTATACACCTCTCATCCTCTATACACCTCTCATCTTCTATACACCTCTCATCCTCTATACACCTCTCATCCTCTATACACCTCTCATCCTCTATACACCTCTCATCCTCTATACACCTCTCATCCTCTACACACCTCTCATCCTCTATACACCTCTCATCCTCTACACACCTCTCATCCACTACACACCTCTCATCCACTATACACCTCTCATCCACTACACACCTCTCATCCTCTATACACCTCTCATCCTCTATACACCTCTCATCCTCTATACACCTCTCATCCTCTATACACCTCTCATCCACTACACACCTCTCATCCTCTATACACCTCTCATCCTCTACACACCTCTCATCCACTATACACATCTCATCCTCTACACACCTCTCATCCACTACACACCTCTCATCCTCTATACACCTCTCATCCTCTATACACCTCTCATCCACTACACACCTCTCATCCACTACACACCTCTCATCCACTACACACCTCTCATCCTCTATACACCTCTCATCCTCTACACACCTCTCATCCTCTATACACCTCTCATCCTCTATACACCTCTCATCCTCTATACACCTCTCATCCTCTATACACCTCTCTTCTTCTATACACCTCTCATCCTCTATACAACTCTCATCCTCTATACACCTCTCATCCTCTATACACCTCTCATCCTCTATACACCTCTCATCCTCTATACACCTCTCATCCTCTATACACCTCTCATCCTCTATACACCTCTCATCCTCTATACACCTCTCATCCTCTACACACCTCTCATCCTCTATACACCTCTCATCCTCTATACAGCTCTCATCCTCTATACACCTCTCATCCTCTATACACCTCTCATCCTCTATACACCTCTCATCCTCTATACACCTCTCATCCACTACACACCTCTCATCCTCTATACACCTCTCATCCTATATACACCTCTCATCCTCTATACACCTCTCATCCTCTATACACCTCTCATCCTCTATACACCTCTCATTCTCTATACACCTCTCATCCTCTATACACCTCTCATCCTCTATACACCTCTCATCCTCTATACACCTCTCATCCTCTATACACCTCTCATCCACTATACACCTCTCATCCACTATACACCTCTCATCCTCTACACACCTCTCATCCTCTACACACCTCTCATCCTCTATACACCTCTCATCCTCTACACACCTCTCATCCACTATACACCTCTCATCCTCTATACACCTCTCATCCTCTATACACCTCTCATCCTCTATAACCTCTCATCCTCTCTACACCTCTCATCCTCTATACACCTCTCATCCTCTACACACCTCTCATCCACTATACACCTCTCATCCTTTACACACCTCTCATCCACTACACACCTCTCATCCACTATACACCTTCATCCTCTACACACCTCTCATCCACTACACACCACTCAACCACTACACACCTCTCATCCACTACACACCTCTCATCCTCTATACACCTCTCATCCTCTACACACCTCTCATCCTCTATACACCTTTCATCCTCTATACACCTCTCATCCTCTATACACCTCTCATCCTCTATACACCTCTCTTCTTCTATACACCTCTCATCCTCTATACACCTCTCATCCTCTATACACCTCTCATCCTCTATACACCTCTCATCCTCTATACATCTCTCATCCTCTATACACCTCCTATCCTCTATACACCTCTCATCCTCTACACACCTTTCATCCACTATACACCTCTCATCCTCTATACACCTCTCATCCTCTATACACCTCTCATCCTCTATACACCTCTCATCCTCTATACATCTCTCATCCTCTATACACCTCTCATCCTCTATACACCTCTCATCCTCTACACACCTTTCATCCACTATACACCTCTCATCCTCTATACACCTCTCATCCTCTATACACCTCTCATCCTCTATACACCTCTCATCCTCTACACACCTCTCATCCTCTATACACCTCTCATCCACTATACAACTCTCATCCACTATACACCTCTCATCCTCTACACACCTCTCATCCTCTATACACCTCTCATCCACTATACACCTCTCATCCACTATACACCTCTCATCCTCTACACAACTCTCATCCTCTATACACCTCTCATCCTCTATACACCTCTCATCCTCTATACACCTCTCATCCACTATACACCTCTCATCCTCTATACACCTCTCATCCTCTACACACCTCTCATCCACTACACACCTCTCATCCTATATACACCTCTCATCCTCTATACACCTCTCATCCTCTATACACCTCTCATCCTCTATACACCTCTCATCCTCTATACACCTTTCATCCTCTATACACCTCTCATCCTCTATACACCTCTCATCCTCTACACACCTCTCATCCACTATACACCTCTCATCCACCACACACCTCTCATCCTCTATACACCTCTCATCCTCTATACACCTCTCATCCTCTATACACCTCTAATCCTCTATACACCTCTCATCCTCTATACACCTCTCATCCTCTATACACCTCTCATCCACTACACACCTCTCATCCTCTATACACCTCTCATCCTCTATACACCTCTCATCCTCTATACACCTCTCATCCTCTATACACCTTTCATCCTCTATACACCTCTCATCCTCTATACACCTCTCATCCTCTACACACCTCTCATCCACTATACACCTCTCATCCACCACACACCTCTCATCCTCTATACACCTCTCATCCTCTATACACCTCTCATCCTTTATACACCTCTAATCCTCTATACACCTCTCATCCTCTATACACCTCTCATCCTCTATACACCTCTCATCCTCTATACACCTCTCATCCTCTACACACCTCTCATCCTCTATACACCTCTCATCCTCTATACAGCTCTCATCCTCTATACACCTCTCATCCATTACACACCTCTCATCCACTACACACCTCTCATCCACTATACACCTCTCATCCTCTATACACCTCTCATCCTCTATACACCTCTCATCCTCTATACACCTCTCATCCTCTATACACCTCTCATCCTCTATACACCTCTCATCCATTACACACCTCTCATCCACTACACACCTCTCATCCTCTACACACCTCTCATCCTCTACACACTCATGTCTGTCATTTTAACATGCAGATCTGAGTAACCCATTAAGATCCAATCAAGCAGAAGTTCTCATGTGATTTACTTAAAAAGCAGGAGTTGTGTGTGTATATGTATGTGTGTGTGTGTGCCTGCGTGTGTGTGCATGTGAGTCTCTGTGTGTGTGTGTGTGATGTGTGCCTTTGTTAGACAGGCGGGGCAATTACTGCTTTTGTTGGTTGGTCGATGGCAGGTGGCTGGCCATCTGTTGACGGCAGGTAAGAGCGGACGATGCTGGTCTACTGGAAGAGTGGAGAGTGGCAGGGGGAGGGATGAATACACTCCTCAGTCACTCACACCTGAATGAACAGCATGTGGAAGGCTGGGCGGATGAAGGGAGGGAGGGAGGGAGGGAGGACAGCAGGAGGAATAAGGGATGGAGATGAAAGAGGAGTTGTGTGACTCTGAGAGACATCTGGTCTTCAGTTGCCTTCAAAACCTTCTCACTTATTCGGTTTAGCCTTATATACTATTATCCCCATACCTACCGCTATACCCTTGTTCCTGTCTAGCCCCATACCCTTGATTCTGTCTAGCCTCATACCCTTGATTCTGTCTAGCCCCTATACCCTTGTTCCTGTCTAGCCCCATACCCTTGTTCCTGTCTAGCCCCATACCATTGTTCCTGTCTAGCCCCATACCCTTGTTTCTGTCTAGCCCCATACCCTTGATTCTGTCTAGCCCCATACCCTTGTTCCTGTCTAGCCCCATACCCTTGTTCCTGTCTAGCCCCATACCCTTGTTCCTGTCTAGCCCCATACCCTTGTTCCTGTCTAGCCCCATACCCTTGTTCCTGTCTAGCCCCATACCTTTGTTCCTGTCTTGGTCATGAAGTCAGTTTAGTCTCAAACTGAGTTTGGAACATCAGTGCGTCACAACGATAAAAATGAAAGTCGGGTTTTGATTTTACAACGTACATTTCCCCACTAACATGGGGCAGTGATGCGGTGATTGCTCTCCATCCTATAGCATAGACAGTGAGACAGACCTGCCCATTAGCCCTACTTTGTTTACCTAAGACAACAAGTCACGCATTATTTGACTTGAGAAATACTGTACCAAACACCTTAGTTAGGTGTAAAACTGCGCAACTAAAACATCGTCGGCAAAAACGTCAAAACGATTCACAGATTTCTTGAGTTATCTTAGATTCATTCTGGGATTACTACTGAGCTACAGTATATGGACTTTTTTTAAAGAATGTCAAACCAATGATCATCTTGCCATTTGATTTAGAATTATAAGACCCCATGAAGTATAAAAAATTATTTTGCCTTACTGCCATTAGCCGATACAAACACATTGAATAACGGATTCACTACATGGAGCAACAGATAGTCCCCCCCAAAAAATAAAAATAACGTTTTTTTCCATTTGTTTTATATTTTTTACATGGATTTAACCCCTTAATTTTGGCACTAAACAGTCTCCATATATAGAAGTTCAGGTGGGTCTTCACTAAACAGTCTCCATGTATAGAAGTTCAGGTTGGCCTTCACTAAACAGTCTCCATATATAGGAGTTCAGGTGGGTCTTCACTAAATAGTCTCCATATATAGAAGTTCAGGTTGGCCTTCACTAAACAGTCTCCATATATAGAAGTTCAGGTTGGTCTTCACTAAACAGTCTCCATATATAGAAATTCAGGTTGGTTTTCACGCTTCAGCAAACAAAGGAAAGGAAAGGTGCTCAACAACAATGACACAAATCAAGAGAATGACTTACCAAGAGAAACTTCCAGAAGGACTAATTCCAGGTCAAAAGGAGTTGGAACACTCAACAAAAAAGGCAGAGATTGATTTATTTTTGCTCACTTTAATCCATTGTACAGGATGTGAACATGTTTCTATGTCAAGCTGACGTCTTCCTCAGAGTGACCTGACCATTGCACTTAGCTCCTATTTATAGGCTAGTGGCTCATTGAGACACAACAATGTATCCAAATTATAATGATAATATGTTTCAAGGTAAATACAAATTATAGTACAAAGTACTAAGATAAATAATCTGTCTCGTTAATCAATAGCCCATGTCAAAATATACATAGGTGATATTTGGATGTCTGTGATCCACAGTGTCTAAGGAGTACTGCTCCTTAGGATGCACAGTGTCTAAGGAGTACTGCCCCTTAGGATCCACAGTGTCTAAGGAGTACTGCTCCTTAGGATGCACAGTGTCTAAGGAGTACTGCCCCTTAGGATCCACAGTGTCTAAGGACTCCTGCCCCTTAGGATCCACAGTGTCTAAGGAGTACTGTCCCTTAGGATCCACAGTGTCTAAGGAGTACTGTCCGGTAGGATTCACAGTGTCTAAGGAGTACTGCAAGAATGCCTATCTTTGTTTTAGTTTACGTACGATGTCACCTCCTGTTAGTGAAATCTGGACGTGTTCTATGCCTACAAAGCGCAGGGAGGAAGGTGAGCCATGGTTAGCTTCGATGCATTGGCGGGCAATAGCATAGTCCATGTAGCATCAGTCTCCATATAGACAGTACTTCCATTCATTTTTTCAACTGGTACCGGGGGACCTTCAGACGAGACTTGTGAGGCCTGTGGGCGTCCTAGAGCAAAACAACTGACATGTACGTGTTCGTGAGAGTCTCAAACTGTTCGGACGCTACAGACAGAAGTTGGCAGATCGGCTATTCCGACTTCAGAGGAGTCCCAAGACGCTTATGGGGAACGTAGAGCAAAACAAGAACACCATTGTGTTCGTGAGCGTCTCATCATCTTTCCAAACCATTCGGACGCTACAGACGATTTTGTGAGAATACCAATTTTTGTGATGTCTCATGGTCTGACAAACACCGCTCTAGCTCTGTCACCTTTCACCGCAAGTGCGACATAGGCGGATGCGGTTGATTGAGATGCATCCAATGCAAAACAGATATCTCTAGCTTAAACTGACAGATTTTTATGGGGTTTGTTTTACTATGCTAATTAGATTTCCGCGGGGGACATTGACCTTAGGGTTTTATTAATCAACACATGCATATGGTTTCACACAACCACACTCACACATGCACACAAACAAACATACACACACAAACACTAACACACTGGTTTATCAGCTCTGGCACAGAGATAAGAGAGCCCACCTGCTTTAATCCTCACCTGTCACTGCTTCTTCCTGCTGCTCCCCGAGGAAGTGAAGGTAGCAGCTGATTGGCTGAACACAACTCCACTATGTAATCCTCCACCAGAGAACACACTTTCTCCTACACAAACACTCCTCTGAAAACACACGTTGTAATCTCCCAGAGAGAGAGAGAGAGAGAGAAAGAGAGAGAGTGAGAGAGAGAGAGAGAGAGAGAGAGAGAGAGAGAGAGAGAGAGAGAGAGAGAGAGAGAGAGAGAGAGAGAGAGAGAGAGAAAGAGAGAGAGATACCAGGTTTGACACACTGCTCACACACTCAGGGGGAGACGACACAGATTGCTGAGTCACAACTGGCTAACAATGTGGTGGCGACAGCTAGCATGCCACTGGGGGAAGTCTCAGTAAATCTCACTGTGATGGCGACGGCTAGCATGACACTGGGGGAAGTCTCAGTAAATATCACTGTGATGGCTACAGCTAGCATGACACTGGGATGTCTCAGTAAATCTCACTGTGATGGCAACAGCTAGCATGACACTGGGGGAAGTCTCAGTAAATCTCACTGTGATGGCTACAGCTAGCATGACACTGGGGGAAGTCTCAGTAAATCTCACTGTGATGGCTACAGCTAGCATGACACTGGGGGATGTCTCAGTAAATCTCACTGGGATGGCGACAGCTAGCATGACACTGGGGGATATCTCAGTAAATCTCACTGGGATGGCGACAGCTAGCATGACACGGGGATGTCTCAGTAAATCTCACTGGGATGGCGACAGCTAGCATGACACAGGGATGTCTCAGTAAATCTCACTGTGATGGCTACAGCTAGCATGACACGGGGATGTCTCAGTAAATCTCACTGTGATGGCTAAAGCTAGCATGACACGGGGATGTCTCAGTAAATCTCACTGGGATGGCGACAGCTAGCGTGACACTGGGGGATGTCTCAGTAAATCTCACTGTGATGGCTAGAGCTAGCATGACACTGGGGGATGTCTCAGGAAATATCACTGTAATGGCGACAGCTAGCATGACACGGGGATATCTCAGTAAATCTCACTGTGATGGCGACAGCTAGCATGACACTGGGGGATGTCTCAGTAAATCTCACTGTGATGGCTACAGCTAGCATGACACGGGGATGTCTCAGTAAATCTCACTGTGATGGCTACAGCTAGCATGACACGAGGATATCTCAGTAAATCTCACTGTGATGGCTAAAGCTAGCATGACACTGGGGGATGTCTCAGTAAATCTCACTGGGATGGCGACAGCTAGCATGACACTGGGTGTTATCTCAGTAAATCTCACTGTTTCATCCATTATTATTCAGATAAAAACACAAACATTTAATGTAGAAAGGATCCCACCACTGATTGGTGCTAAATAACACTTCATTATAGGGGAGCATCAATCAGGTTGCATCTACATAATCGTTATGCATGTAATAGTATTTTATCTTTCAGGTTAGTGCCTGGTCATTTCAGATTAGTGCCTGGCACTTTCAGGTAAAATATTACACTCCTAGAAAAAAGGGTTATTCAGCTGTCCCCATAGGATAAACATTTTTGGTTCCAGGTAGAACTATTTTCGGTTCCAGGTAGAACTATTTTCGGTTCCAGGTAGAACTATTTTTGGTTCCATGTATAAGCCTCTGTGTAAATGGTTCTACATGGAACTTAAAAGGGTTCTGCCTGGAACCAAAATGGTTCGACATGGAACCAAAAAGGGTTCTTCAAAGGGTTCTCCTAAGGGACAGCTGAAGCACCCTTTTAAGTTCTAGATTGCATCTTTTTTTTCCTAAGAGTGTAGTGTAGAAGTCTGTCAGATAGCAACTGTCCATCAAGCAGTTTGTCAGATAGCAACTCTCCATCAAGCAACTCTCCATCAAGCAGTCTTTCAGGTAGAAACTCTCCATCAAGCAACTCTCAGTCAAGCAGTCTGTCAGGTATCAACTCTCCATCAAGCAACTCTCCATCAAGCAGTCTTTCAGGTAGAAACTCTCCATCAAGCAGTCTGTCAGGTAACAATTCTCCATCAAGTAGTCTGTCAGGTAGAGACTCTCCATCAAGCAGTCTGTCAGGTATCAACTCTCCATCAAGCAACTCTCCATCAAGCAGTCTTTCAGGTAGAAACTCTCCATCAAGCAGTCTGTCAGGTAACAATTCTCCATCAAGTAGTCTGTCAGGTAGAGACTCTCCATCCAGCAGTCTGTCAAGTAGCAACTCTCCATCAACAGTCTGTGAGGTCTTAACTCTCTATCAAGCAGTCTGTCAGGTAGAGACTCTCCATCAAGCAGTCTGTCAGGTAGCAACTCTCCATCAAGCAGTCGGTGAGGTCTCAATTCTCCATCAAGCAGTCTGTCAAGTAGCATCTTTCAAAACCATCTCTGTCTGTGTTTGGCTTCCATTAAAAGAGATGATACAATCAGAGAAAAACGAGTGTGTCTTGTCTTCCACTGAGCACAGCTTAACATCGGTGTGTGTGTGTGCGCGTACATGTGTGTGTGCTTGTATGTGCTTGTGTGTGTGCATGCCTGCTTGCATGTTTGTGCGTGCGTGTGTGTGTGTGTTTATGAGCACTCTCAGTCTCCAACATCTCTAACAGAAGAGGACAGATGGACAGAAAATAACAAGAGAGGTTATGGGAGCAAGATCCCACAGAGACACAGGGTAAGGCTATGACTGACACACCTCTGAGCCCTCTAACAAACTGCCCCCAACACTCTCTTTCTCTCTGGCCTCAGTGTGAGTTCTGATATGACACGCTGAGCCAGAGGCATCCACCCCTTGTTCCTCTCCTCCCTCTTCCCCTCCTTCCCGCTCTCTCATCCCTCTGCCCTCCATCCCTCTGCCCTCCATCCCTCTGCCCTCCATCCCTCTGCCCTCCATCCCTCTGCCCTCCATCCCTCTGCCCTCTATCCCTCTGGCCTCCATCCCTCTGCCCTCCTTCCCGCTCTCTCATCCCTCTGCCCTCCATCCCTCTGCCCTCCATCCCTCTGCCCTCCATCCCTCTGCCCTCCATCCCTCTGCCCTCCATCCCTCTGCCCTCTATCCCTCTGGCCTCCATCCCTCTGCCCTCCTTCCCGCTCTCTCATCCCTCTGCCCTCCATCCCTCTGCCCTCCATCCCTCTGCCCTCCTTCCCGCTCTCTCATCCCTCTGCCCTCCATCCATCTGCCCTCCATCCCTCTGCCCTCCATCCCTCTGCCCTCCATCCCTCTGCCCTCCATCCCTCTGCCCTCCATCCCTCTGCCCTCCATCCCTCTGCCCTCCTTCCCGCTCTCTCATCCCTCTGCCCTCCATCCCTCTGCCCTCCATCCCTCTGCCCTCCATCCCTCTCTCTCATCCTTCTGCCCTCCATCCCTCTGCCCTCCATCCCTCTGCCCTCCATCCCTCTGCCCTCCATCCCTCTCTCTCATCCCTCTTTTTCTTTTTCTGTGGGTAACCATAGCATGAGATCTGTTATGACACAGAGTGAAGTGGTAGTAACCTTTAATTCTGATGCCCTGTGGGTGTGCCCTGTGTGTGTGTCTATGTGTTTGTTTCTGTGTGTGTCTGTGTGTGTCTGTGTGTGTGTGTGTGTGTGTGTGTGTGTGTGTGTGTGTGTGTGTGTGTGTGTGTGTGTGTGTGTGTGTGTGTGTGTGTGTGTGTGTGTGTGTGTGATTGTGTGCGTGCGTGCAAGCGTAGATGCGCATGTGTGTGGCCTGTATGGGGTTGAGAGTAACGTGCAGAGAAACAGGGCACCCTCTCCGTCACTCCATCTCTTTTCTTTCTTTCTCTCTTTTCTTTCTTTCTTTCTTTCTTTCTTTCTTTCTTTCTTTCTTTCTTTCTTTCTTTCTTTCTTTCTTTCTTTCTTTCTTTCTTTCTTTCTTTCTTTCTTGAAAAACATTGTCTCTGTAATATAAGGAGGGGTTCTTAAAATAGATGCAGGCTGATAATAAATTGGTTTGCATCCCCTGTCCACTTCTATTAGTCTGTCTCTCTTTACGTCTGGGTTTATCTGAGTGACTTTATGTGGGTCCCTCATCTCATCTTCATTAGTTCTGTTCTATCTATCCCCCCCCCTCTCTCTCTCTCTCTCTCTCTCTCTCTCTCTCTCTCTCTCTCTCTCTCTCTCTCTCTCTCTCTCTCTCTCTCTCTCTCTCTCTCTCTCTCTCTCTCTCTCTCTCTCTCTCTCTCTCTCTCTCTCCCTCTCTCTCCATGTATCTGAGCCTGGGCCAGTGGATCCTCCACCCTGTCTTCTCCATCCTCTATGCCCAGGCCTGGCCACTCTCATCCTGGCCACTATCCACTCCCTGGTGGGTTAGCTGTCGGAACTTGTGTGATTGGGTGATATGCCTCCCCTGGGGCCTGGTCCAGCTCTGTGATCTCCTGGGCCCTGGCTCCATTGTGACTCTGTTATATAACGGAAGCTGATCAAAGCTAGGCCACAGTCATACTGACAGTGCAGTGGGACGCTAGCTTACAGCAATAAATGTGTGTGTGTCCCCAAACGTTGTTATATCCTGGTTCCTCTCTCTCTCTCTCCTCTCTCTGAGGTGTTTAGTGTAGTGCTCTACTCTCTCTGAGGGGTTTAGTGTAGTGCTCTACTCTCCCTCTGAGGTGTTTAGTGTAGTGCTCTACTCTCTCTGAGGGGTTTAGTGTAGTGCTCTCCTCTCTCTGAGGGGTTTAGTGTACTGCTCTCCTCTCTCTGAGGGGTTTAGTGTAGTGCTCTACTCTCTCTGAGGGGTTTAGTGTAGTGTTCTACTCTCTCTGAGGGGTTTAGTGTAGTGCTCTACTCTCTCTGAGGTGTTTAGTGTAGTGCTCTACTCTCTCTGAGGTGTTTAGTGTAGTGCTCTCCTCTCTCTGAGGGGTTTAGTGTAGTGCTCTCCTCTCTCTGAGGGGTTTAGTGTAGTGCTCTACTCTCTCTGAGGGGTTTAGTGTAGTGCTCTACTCTCTCTCTGAGGTGTTTAGTGTAGTGCTCTACTCTCTCTGAGGGGTTTAGTGTAGTGATCTACTCTCTCTGAGGGGTTTAGTGTAGTGCTATACTCTCTCTGAGGGGTTTAGTGTAGTGATCTACTCTCTCTGAGGGGTTTAGTGTACTGCTCTCCTCTCTCTGAGGGGTTTAGTGTAGTGCTCTATTCTCTCTGAGGTGTTTAGTGTAGTGATCTATATCTCTGAGGTGTATAGTGTAGTGCTCTACTCTCTCTGAGGGGTTTAGTGTAATGCCCTGGCTGAGGGAAGGAGGTTCGCACCCAAGATTTGACGGTACATGGCCCCGTCCATCGTTCCTTTGATGCGGTGAAGTTGTCCTGTCCCCTTAGCAGAAAAACACCCCCAAAGCATAATGTTTCCACCTCCATGTTTGACGGTGGGGATGGTGTTCTTGGGGTGATGGGCAGCATTCCTCCTCCTCCAAACACGGCGAGTTGAGTTGATGCCAAAGAGCTCGATTTTGGTCTCATCTGACCACAACACTTTCACCCAGTTCTCCTCTGAATCATTCAGATGTTCATTGGCAAACTTCAGACGGCCCTGTAAATGTGCTTTCTTGAGCAGGGGGACCTTGCGGGCGCTGCAGGATTTCAGTCCTTCACGGCGTAGTGTGTTACCAATTGTTTTCTTGGTGACTATGGTCCCAGCTGCCTTGAGATCATTGACAAGATCCTCCCGTGTAGTTCTGGGCTGATTCCTCACCGTTCTCATTATCATTGCAACTCCACGAGGTGAGATCTTGCATGGAGCCCCAGGCCGAGGGAGATTGACAGTTGTTTTGTGTTTCTTCCATTTGCGAATAATCGCACCAACTGTTGTCACCTTCTCACCAAGCTGCTTGGCGATGGTCTTGTAGCCCATTCCAGCCTTGTGTAGGTCTACAATCTTGTCCCTGACATCCTTGGAGAGCGCTTTGGTCTTGGCCATGGTGGAGAGTTTGGAATCTGATTGATTGATTGCTTCTGTGGACAGGTGTCTTTTATACAGGTAACAAGCAGAGATTAGGAGCACTCCCCTTAAGAGTGTGCTCCTAATCTCAGCTCGTTACCTGTATAAAAGACACCTGGGAGCCAGAAATCTTTCTGATTGAGAGGGGGTCAAATAGTTATTTCCCTCATTAAAATGCAAATCAATTTATAACAGTTTTGGGGGATTTTTTTGTTGTTATTCTGTCTCTCACTGTTCAAATAAACCTACCATTAAAATTATAGACTGATAATTTCTTTGTCAGTGGACAAACGTACAACATCAGCAGGGGATCAAATACTTTTTCCTCCTCACTGTATATAGCCTTGTTATTGTTATTTTATTGTGTTACTTTTTATTTATTTTTTTACTTTAGTTTATTTAGTAAATATTTTCTTAACTCTTTTTCTTAAACTGCAGTGTTGGTTAAGGGCTTGTAAGTAAGTATTTCAGGTCTACAGTCATGGTCAAAAGTTTTGAGAACGACACAAGTATTGGTCTTCACAAAGTTTGCTGCTTTAGTGTTTTTAGATATTTTTGTCAGGTGTTACTATGGTATACTGAATTATAATTACAAGCATTCCATAAGTGTCAAAGGCTTTTATTGACAATTACATTAAGTTTATGCAAAGAGTCAATATTTGCAGCATTGACCCTTCTTTTTCAAGACCTCTGCAATCCGCCATGGCATGCTGTCAATTAACTTCTGGGCCACATCCTGACTGATGGCAGCCCATTCTTGCATAATCAATGCTTGGAGTTTGTCAGCATTTGTGGGTTTTTGTTTGTCCACCCGCCTCTTGAGGATTGACCACAAGTTCTCAATGGGATTAAGGTCTGGGGAGTTTCCTGGCCATGGACCCAACATGTTGATGTTTTGTTTCCTGAGTCACTTAGTTATCACTTTTGCCTCATGGAAAGGTGCTCCATCATGCTGGAAAAGCCATTGGTCTTCACCAAACTGTTTTTGGATGGTTGGGAGAAGTTGCTCTCGGAGGATGTGTTGGTACCATTCTTTATTCATGGCTGTGTTCTTAGGCAAAATTGTGAGTGAGCCCACTCCCTTGGCTGAGAAGCAACCTCACTCATGAATGATCTCAGGATGCTTTACTGTTGGCATGACACAGGACTGATGGTAGCGCTCACCTTGTCTTCTCCGGACAAGCTTTTTTCCGGATGCCCCAAACAATCGGAAAGGGGATTCATCAGAGAAAATGACTTTACCCCAGTCCTCAGCAGTCCAATACCTGTACCTTTTGCAGAATATCAGTCTGTCCCTGATGTTTTTCCTGGAGAGAAGTGGCTTCCTCACTGCCCTTCTTGACACCAGGCCATCCTCCAAAAGTATTTGCCTCACTGTGCGTGGAGATGCACTCACACCTGCCTGCTACCTTTTCCTGAGAAAACTCTGCACTGGTGGTGCCCCGATCTCGCAGCTGAATCAACTTTAGGAGACGGTCCTGGCGCTTGCTGGACTTTCTTGGGCGCCCTGAAGCCTTCTTCACAACAATTTAACCTCTCTCCTTGAAGTTCTTGATGATCCGATAAATGGTTGATTTAGGTGCAATCTCACTAGCAGCAATATCATTGCCTGTGAAGCCCTTTTTGTGCAAAGCAATGATGACGGCACCATGGTTAACAGAGGAAGAACAATGATTTCAAGCACCACCCTGCTTTTAAAGCTTCCAGTCTGTTATTCTAACTCAATCAGCATGACAGAGTGATCTCCAGCCTTGTTCTCGTCAACACTCTCACAGGTGTTAACGAGAGAATCACTGACAATGATGTCAGCTGGTCCTTTTGTGGCAGGGCTGAAATGCAGTGGAAATGTTTTTTAGGTGATTATGTTCATTTTCATGGCAAAGAGGGACTTTGCAATTAATTGCAATTTATCTGATCACTCTTCATAACATTCTGGTGTATATGCAAATTGCCATCATAAAAACTGAGGCAGCAGACTTTGTGAAAATTAACATTTGGGTCATTCTCAAAACTTTTGACCACAACCTGTTGTATTCGGCGCATGTGACACATTTTATTTTACTTGAAATGTCGATGTTGTTCCAAACGTCAAATTTCAAAGTGTTTAAGGTTAAGTTTAGGCATTAACTCCGAAATCTTAAGGTTAGTCATTAACTCTGAATGGTTAAGGTAAGGGTTATGGTTTGGGATAGGCTTAAAACAAAAATATCCAAAACAACTTTCTATCGCTGGATTCAAACAAGCAAACTTTTGATGCTTACACCCATCTACAATCCCTGTCCACAACACCCTAGCAAAACTGTAACCTACTTGAAGGTAACAGCGCTCACTGTTGCCCCTTAGTGGCCGGTTTCCAAGTCATCTCACAACGTCCTCAGACATGGATGGACGTCGAAAACTGACTTGTATCGCGGATGGCCTGACTGGAAATCACACTACCAAACAGAGTGTATTAACAGAGTAAGAAACCTAATTTTGAGTTGCACATAATTATTGTAAGCAAGGATTGGGTCTTATGAAAATAGTACAGGCAATATGAATGAATGCTGAACAGTTGGCCAGACCTCTACTTGTGTGTGTGTGTGTGAGTGTGTGTATGTGTGTCTGTGTGTGTGTGTGTAGTAGTAGTCCACCCGAGGACACAGCATTGTGACTCATCTGGGATTCTACACTTCCTGTTCCTCTTGCTATATCTAATTTCTAGTGTATCGCTGCAGTCTGACATAGGGCCTGAATTGTGTGAGTGTGTGTGCTCCAGTCTCCTGCCGCACAAAGAGAATACCAGATGACACCACCTGACAGAGGAGACAGAGACACCACCTGACAGAGGAGACAGAGACACCACCTGACAGAGGAGACAGAGACACCACCTGACAGAGGAGACAGAGACACCACCTGACAGAGGAGACAGAGACACCACCTGACAGAGGAGACAGAGACACCACCTGAGAGGAGACAGAGACACCTTCTGACAGAGGAGACAGAGACACCACCTGACAGAGGAGACAGAGACACCACCTGACAGAGGAGACAGAGACACCACCTGACAGAGGAGACAGAGACACCACCTGACAGAGGAGACAGAGACACCTTCTGACAGAGGAGACAGAGACACCACCTGACAGAGGAGACAGAGACACCACCTGACAGAGGAGACAGAGACACCACCTGAGAGGAGACAGAGACACCTTCTGACAGAGGAGACAGAGACACCTTCTGACAGAGGAGACAGAGACACCACCTGACAGAGGAGACAGAGACACCACCTGACAGAGGAGACAGAGACACCACCTGACAGAGGAGACAGAGACACCACCTGACAGAGGAGACAGAGACACCACCTGACAGAGGATACAGAGACACCACCTGACAGAGGAGACAGAGACAAAGAGAGAAAAAGGGGGAGAGAGAGTTGACAACTTCTTCAATTAGAAGAGCTCTCATTACAGCATGGAAAACACTCACTAAGCCTCCACTCCCATCTCCTCCCCTCTTCCCTCCCCTCCCCTACCTTTTGAACCAGCCAGGTGCAGGAGTTATATTAGAAGTTTAAGCAACACTGGATAATACCTCTCAACAGAATTCTTCACTGTTTAGATCCCTTTAAGTATGCGTTTTACTGATTATGGTTATACAGCCCTGGTACATCTAGCTGAAGCACAAAGCAACACAAAGGAAATATAATCAGAAATGCTGTGACTGTATCCGCCTCATTTTCCACTCATTCCACTGGGTTTTATTTTCTGCAACTTTCCAGGAGTGTATGTGTTTGCCCACACAGGCGTGACTGTGTGTGTGTGTGTGCGTGTTCACGCCCGCGCGTGCCTGTTTGTGAGACATTGTTGTTCGCGCGTGTGCATCTGTGTGCGTGTGTGTTTGTTTAATGTCTTCAGCTTGCCAAGTGTAAGTGGGATCACACTGAGAGAAAGCTACCTGAGTAATTACTCTGTCGTTTGTTTCTGTTTCCAGCTCCTCTCTCCTCCTGCTGAGAATCTTACAGCATCATATGGGGCTGGCCAAGATCCACACACACTTTTTGACTCATAATTCTAATGTCTAAACTCAGCGATCCATGACAGGCTCTTCTTCCTCTATTTTATATTCTCTCTCCTCATGACAGGCTCTTCTTCCTCTATTTTATACTCTCTCTCATCCTCCTGACAGGCTCTTCATCCTCTATTTTATACTCTCTCTCGTCCTCCTGACAGGCTCTTCTTCTTCTATTTTATACTCTCTCTCGTCCTCCTGACAGGCTCTTCTTCCTCTATTTTATACTCTCTCTCCTCTTCCTGACAGGCTCTTCTTCCTCTATTTTATACTCTCTCTTGTCCTCCTGACAGGCTCTTCATCCTCTATTTTATACTCTCTCTCGTCCTCCTGACAGGCTCTTCTTCCTCTATTTTATACTCTCTCTCGTCCTCCTGACAGGCTCTTCTTCTTCTATTTTATACTCTCTCTCGTCCACTTTTCCCTCGCTACTCACACCTCTGTCAGTCTGCCAATGCACTTGTTTTTTAGACTCTTACTCCGAAATGAGAGAGAGAAGGGAGAGAGAGAAGAGAGGGAGAAGAGAGAGAGAGAAGAGAGAGAGAGAGAGAGAGAGAGAGAGAGAGAGAGAGAGAGAGAGAGAGAGAGAGAGAGAGAGAGAGAGAGAGAGAGAGAGAGAGAGAAATTTTCTTGGTTTGCTGTTTTCATCTTGTGTTGTCGGAGTCTGTTTCATCACACTGGGGAGCAAAGACAGACGGTAGGTGTCAGGTGGTTACCAGCTGTATTAGCTGTACTCGCACGCACGCACACACACTGTCGCACGCACACACACATCACAGTCGCATACACACACACAGTCGCATACAAATACTTTGCACTGCACCAATGTCTTTTGTGATGACAAGCACCATAAAGTAAACCAATGAATGCTTCAAATTGGCACGGTTTCCCCTCTGCTCTCTACTGCAGTGGCTGTTCTGTGGAGAGCATTCTACAAAATGGCTGCCATGCATCACTGGTTTAAGTGGGTGCTCCTCATTGATAGTGGATGAGGTAAGTTACCGAAACTTAATTTAAAACAGTAGTAAAAACCCAAGTCAAAAGTATTCCATTTTCATAACAACCCTCACAAGAGGCTGAGATGCATCTGGTAAACCTGTCTGATAACTTAATCCGGCCTTCATAGTTTCCCAAAAATAATCATAGTTTTTAAGTTTATCGTAATATATGCATGCAGATCTACAAAATAAGTGGAATATTAACTCACCTTAATATTAATATCTGTCCACTTTGGTGATATGAAAACATCAGAGAGACCTATCCAATTCAGTCCCACAGAACTTTGTTTCATCCTCCAAATTGAGCATAGCATTTCGGACCAATTTATTTTGGGCTGCTAGCAAATACTAGCTTGGAGTCGGTGAAATAGTTGGTGGTGTTTCACCGGCACTGAACTTTGCATGGCTGCCTTTTGATTGACAGGGTTATAAATATTCATAAATTGGGGAAGTGGGATTAGGGCGTTCATGAAATTTTGTGAGCCGGTTATTGTCTTGCAAATGACTGCTGGACTAAAGGTAATTGACCGATAATTACCATAACCACATTTAGCATCTCCAGGCCTCCACACATACAAGCCGCTGATGGAATATCTACATTTAAAAAAGTTTATTAAATCAATGTAATATACACCATCACAATAAATCTATTATTTATTTTAGTCAAGTCGAAAGAAACATGATGATATGAAGAAAATGTACTTCACAAGAACAGAATATGAGTTGGCCTACTGTATGTTATCTGGCTATGTGCCATGCCATAGGCTTTAGGCTAGTTTATTTAGCAGACAAGATCAGTCCTGTGCTATTATTTTATATTATACAGTATGGTTTTATAGTAAGAATAATATAATTTAACTTAGCTGAATAAAATAGAAAGGATATTTTTCAGATTCAGGAGCGAATGGGAAAAATGAAGTGGCTAGGTTCAGTGTAAAAGTTTAATTTGAAACAGGTTCTATACACTAGATTTAGATTTATTTGGCAAATTTAGTTGTGAACGATGCAAACCCTGAGAATGCCTTAGAAATCTAAACATACAGTATATGGGCAGCATGATGCGACCATAGGCTATTGATGATTTGAGAAAGTCGCAAAAAAAAGCTTGCGCTCTGTTCACCCATCAGACTATTCTCAATGTAATCTTGTCTTTACTAAAATATGTACAATTAGTTTCAATTTAGAATGACCCATTATCAAATGGGCAGGAACAGGGGTAGGGGAGAAAATACGTCATCCCTATGCACTCGAATAGCGAATTAAGGCCACTTTCCGCAGTTATTTTTTCAATCATGCCGGGTAGGCTGCTCCGGTTTATAGCTGAGCATGTGTTAATATGAGCAGCTGAGAAATAAATATAGTAGCAGCTGGGATCCTCCTCTTTTTAGTGGCAACCATCAAAACTCTGCTTTCACACGGTATTAGATATATAAATGTCTGGGCTTATAAGTATACTTATTTCACACCACGGGCATCAACCACTATTTGAGGAGCATGCAGCCTCTCGAGACAGGTTATATTCCGCCCATGGGCTCGCCAACTCTTTCCTGCAGCTACCCAATGCTGAATTTGGAAAACCAAGTGAAATCTGTTGAGAGTCATCGACAGTAACATGTTTTCACAATGAAACAGTAACGTGTTTTCACAACGAAACATATTTTATTAAACTGTTGACAGCCCCTCTCTCTGCACGCTCGAGAAAGAAATGAAGGAGAGAGAAATGCAAGGTGGTGAGATATTGTTTTAAGATGGTCATACCATGCATCATTTAGCTATTTCATTTGGAAATTTAGGGCACCCTTTATGGATCCCCCCCCAAAAATACTTAACCTTTACTAATATAACCCATAGAAACGCATTAAATAAATAATTCAAACATGGCAAAAAAGACTAAGGAATAAGGTTTCAAGTGTCTGTCCTATATCTAGGAGATGTAAGAAAGATCAGGAAATATTTTTGTTTTTTTGGACACATAATTAACCTGTTATTTTGGTTGGCACAAAACGACCTCCATACTTCCATTAATTTGTATGGGTTACCTTCAGACGAGTCCCGTGACACTTGTGGGGGCCTTAGACCAAAATAGAGAACACCATGGTGTTTGTGAGAGTCTCCCCTTTCCAGAGTGGGGTCAGACACTACAGAGAGAAGCACATCGGCGTTTCCGACTTCAGACGAGTCCCGTGGGGCTTGTGGGGGTCGTAGAGCAAAACGGAGAGTCTCATCTTTCCATAGAGTGATCATATTAGTTTGTAGGCCAAACCGTTCGATCTCTACAGACGTTTTTTATGAGAAGACCGATTTTCGGGATGTTTCATGTTCTGACAAACATGGCTTTAGCTCGGCCACCTTTCACTGCAGATGCGGAAGGCTGACATAGGCGGATGTGGCTGATTGAGAAGCAGCCCATGATATCTCTAGCTTAAACTGACGGATTGTCATTTTCTTATTATATTATGTTACTTAGATTCATGCACAGGGGACTCTTAAGGATTACATCTTTTATGTTTTTTCTCTGCTTAATAGGCCTGTGCGGTAGGCTATTAGGCTACGTATTATACACTGAACAAAAATATAAACACAACATGTAAAGTGTTGGTCCCATTTTTCATGAGCTGAAATAAAATATCCCAGAAATGTTCCATACGCACAAATATCTTATTTCTCTCAAATTTTGTGCACAAATTTGGTTACATCCCTATAAGTGAGCATTTCTACTTTGCCAAGATAATCCATCCACCTGACAGATGTGGCATATCAAGAAGCTGATTAAACAGTATGATCATTTCACAGGTGCAGTGTGTGCTGTGGACAACAAAAGGCCCGCTTTGGCACACAACACAATGCCACAGATGTCTCAAGTTTTGAGGGTGCGTGCAATTGTAATGCTCAATCAATCAATCAATTTTATTTTATATAGCCCTTCTTACATCAGCTAATATCTCGAAGTGCTGTACAGAAACCCAGCCTAAAACCCCAAACAGCTAGTAATGCAGGTGTAGAAGCACGGTGGCTAGGAAAAACTCCTAGAAAGGCGAAACCTAGGAAGAAACCTAGAGAGGAACCAGGCTATGAGGGGTGGCCAGTCCTCTTCTGGCTGTGCCGGGTGAAGATTATAACAGAACCATGCCAAGATGTTCAAAAATGTTCATAAGTGACAAGCATGGTCAAATAATAATCAGGAATAAATCTCTGTTGGCTTTTCATAGCCGATCATTAAGAGTTGAAAACAGCAGGTCTGGGACAGGTAGGGGGTTCCATAACCGCAGGCAGAACAGTTGAAACTGGAATAGCAGCAAGGCCAGGCGGACTGGGGACAGCAAGGAGTCACCACGGCCGGTAGTCCCGACGTATGGTCCTAGGTGCTCAGGTCTCTCAGTTGGCTTTTCATTGCCGATCATTAAGAGTTGAAAACAGCAGGTCTGGGACAGGTAGGGGTTTCGGTAATCGCAGGCAGAACAGTTGAAACTGGAATAGCAGCAAGGCCAGGCGGACTGGGGACAGCAAGGTGTCATCATGCCCGGTAGTCCTGACGATGGTCCTAGGGGCTCAGGTTCTCAGAGAGAAAGAGAGAACGAGAGAATTAGAGAGAGCATACTTAAATTCACACAGGACACTGGATAAGACAGGAGAAGTACTCCAGGTAGAACCAACTAACCCCATCCCCCCGACACAAAACTACTGCAGCATAAATACTGGAGGCTGAGACAGGAGCGGTCCGGAGACACTGTGGCCCCATCCGAAGAAACCCCGGACAGGGCCAAACAGGAAGGATATAACCCCACCCACTCTGCCAAAGCACAGCCCCCGCACCACTAGAGGGATATCCTCAACCACCAACTTACAATCCTGAGACAAGGCCGAGTATAGCCCACAGAGGTCTCCACCACAGCACAAACCAAGGGGGGCGCCAACCCAGACAGGAAGATCACGTCAGTAACTCAACCCACTCAAGTGACGCACCCCTCCCAGGGACGGCATGAAAGAGCACCAGCAAGCCAGTGACTCAGCCCCTGCAACAGGGTTAGAGGCAGAGAACCCCAGTGGAGAGGGGAACCGGCCCGGCAGAGACAGCAAGGGCTGTTCGTTGCTCCAGAGCCTTTCCGTTCACCTTCACACTCCTGGGCCAGACTACACTCAATCATATGACCCACTGAAGAGATAAGTCTTCAGTAAAGACTTAAAGGTTGAGACCGAGTCTGCGTCTCTCACATGGGTAGGGCAGACTGTTCCATAAAAATGGAGATCTATAGGAGAAAGCCCTGCCTCCCGCTGTTTGCTTAGGAAATTCTAGGGACAATTAGGAGGCCTGCGTCTTGTGACCGTAGCGCATGTATTGGTATGTACGGCAGGACCAACTCGGAAAGATAGGTAGGAGCAAGCCCATGTAACGCTTTATAGGTTAACAGTAAAACCTTGAAATCAGCCCTTGCCTTAACAGGAAGCCAGTGTAGGGAAGCTTGTGCACTGAGTAATATGATCAAATTTCTTGGTTCTAGTCAGGATTCTAGCAGCCGTATTTAGCACTAACTGAAGTTTATTTAGTGCTTTATCCGGGTAGCCGGAAAAATAGAGCATTGCAGTAGTCCAACCTAGAAGTAACAAATGCATGGATTAATTTTTCTGCATCATTTTTGGACAGAAAATTTCTGATTTTTGCAATGTTACGAGATGGAAAAAAAGCTGTCCTTGAAACAGTCTTGATATGTTCGTCAAAAGAGAGATCAGGGTCAAGAGTAACGCCGAGGTCCTTCACAGTTTTATTTGAGAGGACTTTACAACCATCAAGATGAATTGTCAGATTTAACAGAAGATCTCTTTGTTTCTTGGGACCTAGAAACAAGCATCTCTGTTTTGTCCGAGTTTAAAAGTAAAAAGTTTTCAGCCATCCACTTCCTTATGTCTGAAACACAGGTCCTAGCGAGGGCAATTTTGGGGCTTCACCATGTTTCATTGAAATGTACAGCTGTGTGTCATCCGCATAGCAGTGAAAAGTTAACATTATGTTTTCGAATAACATCCCCAAGAGGTAAAATATATAGTGAAAACAATAGTGGTCCTAAAACGGAACCTTGAGGAACACCGAAATGTACAGTTGATTTGTCGGAGGACAGACCATTCACAGAGACAAACTGATATCTTTCCGACAGGTAAGATCTAAACCAGGCCAGAACTTGTCCGTGGAGACCAATTTGGGTTTCCAGTCTCTCCAAAAGAATGTGGTGATCGATGGTGTCAAAGGCAGCACTAAGGTCTAGTAGTACGAGGACAGATGCAGAGTCTCGGTCTGACGCCATTAAAAGGTCATTTACCACCTTCACAAGTGCAGTCTCAGTGCTATGATGGGGTCTAAAACCAGACTGAAGCATTTCGCATTACATTGTTTGTCTTCAGAAAGGCAGTGAGTTGCTGCGCAACAGCTTTTTCTAAAATTTTTGAGAGGAATGGAAGATTGGAATGGAAGATATAGGCCGATAGTTTTTTATATTTTCCGGGTCAAGGTTTGGCTTTTTCAAGAGAGGCTTTATCACTGCCACTTTTAGTGAGTTTGGTACACATCCGGTGGATAGAGAGCTGTTTATTATGTTCAACATAGGAGGGCCAAGCACAGGAAGCAGCTCCTTCAGCAGTTTAGTAGGAATAGGATCCAGTATGCAGCTTGAAGGTTTAGAGGCCATGATTATTTTCATCATTGTGTCAAGAGATATAGTACTAAAACACTTAAGTGTCTCTCCCGATCCCAGGCCCTCGCAGAGCTGTGCAGATCCAGGACAGCTAAGCCCTGGAGGAATACGCAGATTCAAAGAGGAGTCCGTAATTTGTTTTCTAATGGTCATGATCTTTTCCTCAAAGAAGTTCGAATTTATTACTGCTGAAGTGAAAGCCATCCTCTCTTGGGGAATGCTGCTTTTTAGTTAGCTTTGCAACAGTATCAAAAAGAAATTTTGGATTATTCTTATTTTCTCGATTGTTGGAAAAGTAGGATGATCGAGCAGCAGTGAGGGCTCTTCGGTACTGCACGGTACTGTCTTTCCAAGCTAGTCGGAAGACTTCCAGTTTGGTGTGGCGCCATTTCCGCTCCAATTTCCTGGACACTTGCTTCAAAGCTCGGGTATTTTCTGTATACCAGGGAGCTAGTTTCTTATGACAAATGTTTTTCGTTTTTAGGGGTGCAACTGCATCTAGGGTATTGCGTAAGGTTAAATTGAGTTCCTCAGTTAAGTGGTTAACTGATTTTTGTCCTCTGACGTCCTTGGGTAGGCAGAAGGAGTCTGGAAGGGCATCAAGGAATTTTTGTGTTGTCTGAGAATTTATAGCACGACTTTTGATGCTCCTTGGTTGGGGTCTGAGCAGATTATTTGTTGCGATTGCAAACGTAATAAAATGGTGGTCCGATAGTCCAGGATTTTGTGGAAAAACATTAAGATCTACAACATTTATTCCATGGGACAAAACTAGGTCCAGAGTATGACTGTGGCAGTGAGTAGGTCCAGAGACATGTTGGACAAAACCCACTGAGTCGATGATGGCTCCGAAAGACTTTTGGAGTGGGTCTGTGGACTTCTCCATGTGAATATTAAAACAGTATGCTGACTGCAGAAATGTCCAACAGAGCTGTTGCCAGAGAATTGTATGTTAATTTCTCTACCATAAGCCGCCTCCAACGTTGTTTTAGAGAATTTGGCAGTATATCCAACCGGCGTCACAACCGCAGACCCCTTGTAACCATGCAAGTCCAGGACCTCCACATCCGGCTTCTTCACCTGCGTCTGGGGGGTATTTCTGTGTGTTTCAATAGCATGATACTGTTTTGATGATAAGTGTTTGATGTGATTTTAGATTGCATTTGCATTGATGTCAGAGTGGTTAGAGGGACAATAGAGTGCTGAGTACCAGGCCATTAGCGACCTGACGGTTGTTAGGTAGCTTAGTGGGTAAGAGCGTTGTGCCAGTAACCGAAAGGTCGCTGGTTCTCATCCCCGAGTCCGACTAGGTGAAAAATCTGTCGATGTGCCCTTAAGCAAGGCACTTAACCCTAATTGCTCATGTAAGTCGCTCTGGATAAGAGTGTCTGCTAAATGACTAAATTGTAATTGTAATTGTATTAGTGAGTTCGGTACTATCAACGCATGTCCAGAGTGCATAAAAGGAGATTACCGTGACTCAACGGTCACTGCCGGAGTGGTGGTAAGACAGCCCTAGCTGGGATCACAAGAGCTGTGTTGTTGGGAGATAGATGGGAGAAATGGTCTGCCTGTCTGTCCTCCTTTCTGTCTGTCTGTCTATCTGTCTGTCCTTCTGTCTGTCTGTTTGTCTATCTGTCTGTCCTCCTTTCTGTCTGGCTGTCTGTCCTTCGTCTATTCATCTGTCTGTCCTTCTGTCTGTCTGTTTGTCCGTCCCTCCACTCTCTCTCTCTCTCTCTCTCTCGCTCTCAAACTCTCTCTCTCTCTCTCTCTCTCTCTCTCTCTCTCGCTCTCTCTCTCTCTCTCTCTCTCTCTCTCTCGCTCTCAAACACTCTCTCTCTCACTCGCTCTCTCTCTCTCTCTGTCTCTCAATTCAAGTCAAAGGGCTTTATTGGCATGGAAACATACATTGCCAAAGCAAGTGAAATAGATAATAAACAAAAGTGAAATAAACAATAAAAAATGAACAGTAAACATTACACTCACAAATGTTTCAAAGGGATAGAGACATTTCAAATGTCATATTATGGCTATGTACAGTGTTATAACAATGTGCAAAATAGATAAAATACAAAAGGGAAAATTAATAAACATAAATATGGGTTGTATTTACAATGATGTTTGTTCTTCATTGGTTGCCCTTTTCTTGTGGCAACAGGTCACAAATCTTTCTGCTGTGATGGCACCCTGTGGTATATCACCCAATAGATATGGGAGTTTATCAAAATTGGATTTGTTTTCAAATTCTTTGTGGGTCTGTGTAATCTGAGGGAGATATGTGTCTCTAATATGGTCATACATTTGGCAGGAAGTTAGGAAGTGCAGCTCCGTTTCTACCTCATTTTATGGGCAGTGTGCACATAGCCTGTCTTCTCTTGATGTCGAAAAAGTATCCAATTGTCATACTTTAGTAAAAAGTAAAGATATCTTATTCAAAATGACTCAAGCAAAAGTGAAAGTCACCCAGTAAAATACTACTTGAGTAAAAGTAAATGTAATTGCTCAAATATACTTAAGTATCAAAAGCAAAAGTACAAATCATTTTAAATTCCTTATATTAAGCAAAGCAGAGACCCACATTTTCGAGTTTTATTTTTTATTTTTTACTTACAGATAGCCAGGGATACACTACAACACTCAGACATCATTTACAAATGAAGCATGTGTTTAGTGAGTCTGCCAGATCAGAGGCAGTAGTGATGACCAGGGATGTTCTCTTGATAATTGTGTGAATTAGACCACTTTCCTGTACTGCTAAGCATTCAAAATGTAACGATGACTTTTGGGTGTCAGGGAAAATGTATGGAGTAAAAAGTACATTATTTTTTTTTAGGAATGTAGTGAAGTAAAAGTAAAAGTTGTCAAAAATATCAATAGTAAAATAAAGTACAGATACCCCCAAAACTACTTAAGTAGTACTTTAAAGTATGTTTACTTAACTACTTTACACCACTGCTCTTAAGAGCCAGGTCTGCCTACGGCGGTCTCTCTATATAGCAAGACTACTGTATACTCACTGAGTCTGTACATATTCAAAGCTTTCCATAATTTTGGATCATTCACAGTGGTCAGGTATTCTGCCACTGTGTACCCTCTGTTTAAGGCCAAATAGCATTCCAGTTTTCTCTGTTTTCTGGTAAATTCTTTATATTTTAGTTTTCTCATGATTTGTTTGGGTCTAATTATGTTGCTGTTGCTGTCCTGGGGATCTGTGGGGTCTCTTTGTGTTTGTGAACAGATCCCCAGGACCAGGTTGCTTTTAGGTGGTTGTAGAATTTAACAGCTCTTCGCTGGATTTGGATAATTAGCAGGTATCGGCCTAATTCTGCTCTGCATAAAATATTTGGTGTTTTACGCTGTACACAGAGGATGTTTTTGCTGAATTCTGCATGCAGAGTATAAATTTGGTGTTTGTCCCATTTTGTGAATTATTAGTTGGTGAGCAGACCCCAGACCACAGAACCATGAAGGGCAATGGGTCCTCCAACTGATTCAAGTATTTTTAGCCAGATCCTAATTGGAAAAGCACCCCCACACCATAACACCTCCTCCTCCGTGATTTACGGTGGGATATACACATGCGGAGATCATCCATTCACCCACACCGCGTCTCACAAAGACACGGCGGTTTGAACCAAAAATCTTAAATTTGGATTTCAGACCAAATAACTGATTTCCACCGGTCTAATGTCCATTGCTCGTGTTTCTTGGCCCAAGCAGGTCTCTTCTTCTTATTGGTGTCCTGTAGTAGTGGTTTCTTTTTCAGCAATTCGACCATGAAGGCCTGATTCACACAGTCCCCTCTGAACAGTTGATGTTGAGATGTGTCTGTTACTTGAACTCTGTGAAGCATTTATTTGGGCTGCAATTTCTGAGGCTGGTACTCTAATGAACTTATCCTCTGCAGCAGAGGTAACTCTGGGTCTTCCTTTCCTGTGGCGGTCCTCATGAGAGCCAGTTTCATCATAGCGCTTGATGGTTTTTGCAACTGCACTTGAAGAAACTTTCAAAGTTCTTGAAATGTTCCATATTGACTGACCTTCATGTCTTAAAGTAACGATGGACTGTCGTTTCTCTTTGCTTATTTGAGCTGTTCTTGCCTTAATATGAACTTGGACTTTTACCAAATAGGGCTATCTTCTGTAACCACCCCCCCCCCCTCCACCTACCTTGTCACAACACAACTGATTGGCTCAAACGCATTAAGAAGGAAAGAGATTCCACAAATTAACTTTTAACAAGGCACACCTGTTAATTAAAATGCATTCCAGGTGACTACCTCATGAAGCTGGTTGAGAGAATGCCAAGAGTGTGCAAAGCTGTCATCAAGGCAAATGGTGGCTATTTGAAGAATATAAAATAGAAAATATATTTTGATTTGTTTAACACTTTTTTGGTTACTACATGATTCCATATGTGTTAGTTCATAGTTTTGATGTCTTCACTGTTATTTTTCAATGTAAAAAATAGGTGTGTCCAAACGTTTGACTGGTAGTGTATGCAATGTATGGCATAAAGAGTTTGATTTTAAAGACAACATATTCACTTAGATACTAATTTGGTGAAGGTTACAGGACTGAAAGCCATTGAATACAGCAACCATGTTTCTGTCACTAACAAATGCAGTCATGGGTGGTAAGTACAATTCACTGGAAAGGCAAGGCACACCTGGAAATATGCAAATAAGGTAGAAAGAATTATCAAGTTGAATTGTATGTTGACTCATATTAAAACTCAAAGTTGAGTGAACAAATAATTCAACATGAGAATGTATGTTGGTTGAGCTACTGTATATGCCCAACTGTTTGAACAAACTCAAAATCCTATTTTTTACAGCGTAATTATTCATGCTAATGAACTGAGTTCAAGGGGTTCATGTCTCTATCTTTTAATCTCTCTCTCTCTGCTTGACTTTGGCACACACACACACACACACACACACACACACACACACACACACACACACAAACAGAGAAAGAGAGAGCGAGAGAGAGAAAGAGAGGGAGAGAGAGAGAAAAGGTTAAGGAGTGCCTCTACTTGACGTTCTCACACATTGGTTCTATTAGCCTTGGGGTCAAGCATAGCCAGAATTAGTCCCTGTCATCTCTAGAGTCTTGCATAGCCAGAATTAGTCCCTGTCATCTCTAGAGTCTTGCATAGCCAGAATTAGTCCCTTACATCTCCAGAGTATTCACCTGCTCATTACAGGAAGGAAGGAATTCACACCTCAGCATTCCTCTACCTCTGGGTAGAACGAGAGAGAGAGAGAGAGAGAGAGAGAGAGAGAGAGAGAGAGAGAGAGAGAGAGAGAGAGAGAGAGAGAGAGAGAGAGAGAGAATACAAGTGCATTGAAAATAAGAAATAGGAGGTATCCCTACATTACTAATCCTAATCCAAACACAGCAGTTTACTCTCCTGTGTAGAGGACTCCTACCAGTGGAGGTTTCTCAGAGGAGGAAGGGGAAGACCATCCTACTCAGTGAATATCAGAAAATTCAAAATAATGAAACTCTACAAAAGTTATCCTTTTTAGATAAAACTATACTAAATACAGTATATTCACGTCACCAGATATTTTATTAAAACACAATGTTTTGCAATGAATGTCTACAGTAGCCTTAACAACACACTCTAGGCTAGCACCATGGTGTAGCCGGAGGACAGCTAGCTTCCATCCTCCTCTGGTTAAATTGACCTAGGAGGCTCCTAAGCCTAACCCCCTTCCATAGACCTACAAGGTAATTATGACCACTTCCGGGGGACGTCCTCCAATCAATCAAAGCTTTTGCAATATGAACTGACATGGTATCCATCCAATCATAGGATTAGGATCAGAGAACAAACCTAGTGTGGTGTATTGGGGGTGGTGCCACAGAGCATTGTGGGGGTTCTATGTGTTGAGAAGCTTTGTGAGTTGGTGACATATTGGATAGAGATTGAGAGTGAAGAGTGATAGTTGTGCATTTTTATGATATTATTACATTCAAATTAGTTTCTTCAAACTACAGGAGACGTATGAGGTAGATATATTGTTTTCTTGGTTTTAGAACTAAAAAATTTTGTGGAGTTAGTGCAATTTATTTCAATTTGCCTTGCTAACTTTAGTAGCAAGTGCTAACATTAGCTAGCTACCAGAGTGCAATTTCTCCGGCAGAATGGCTAGCGAATACTAAAAACAATATAGTGGATTTTTTGTTGAAGAATCCCTTTCTTTGCCCACATCAGATTCAAGCTTCTTTGAAAAAGCTGCATCGATCATATAATGGACGAACGTCTGCGTATTCAAACTGCGCAACACGAGAAGGTAAGAAGAAACAGGGTCACGAGCAGCTTATAGGCAAGAGTTGGCTTTTACTTAGGGGCACGATGGGAAAGGGAAAGTTCAGCTAACAAGGGCAACTACAAGGAACTTGCAGAGGTAACTGCACATTGCAATGCTTTACTTGCTGAGCATATGGAAGTTTATACTGTCTTAGCTGGGATGTCGAGATCAGACACAAGCAAAAACTCTTTACATAAATGTTGCAAAATGTTAATGTTATGTATTTATAGTCCATTTGTCAGGAGAAAATGTGAACATGATCAAATTTGTTTTATTTTCAAACTTGGGCTGACCTTGAGTTCATTATTAATTAGGCCTACAGTTGCATAGGCCTGCATGATGCAAACATGCATAAAGCAAGCTCAGCCCTGTGAGTTCTATTGTCTATCAGTTGTTGTCTCTGTGTCTGGGTAGAGGAAATCCCCCTCCTAATCTAGTCTAAATATAATTTATATGAACAAGTATAAGGTTGCTGCAGTTTTTACTAGGAGTTTTTTAAAACCATGTGACCAGATTAGGAAAAACTGGTCCCATCATAGCCCATATCAAACCTTTTTACAACTGATTAATCACAGTCATACCAGAGTTTTACTGGTTAGGTTACCAGATAAGGAATAAACTCTGGGCCCCAGGGGAAAAAATTGCCCCACCGCTCTGGGACCTATGGTGCCACCAGTCTGCTCGCAGTTGTCATGAGGTACAGTATGTGGATGATCAGGGCTTTATTCAGGAACGTTTCTTGGGCTACTTTGATGTGTCAAGTGCGCGAGATGCGCAGTCTGTGTTTGACTTGGTGAATTCTGAGATGTCATGGAGAAACTTGCTGCTCAAACCAGTGGCGGTCAGTGCCGTTTATGATCAGGGTGGACATTTTTTTTTTTATGAGCATGGCTTTATTTCTATTACAGCATGTTGGATGACTGTAATTCATGTTCCATTCACCCAATTCAATGTAACATCGATAGGTTTAGGCTACTACATGATATTCACATTTTCACCTTATACCCATCATGAGGTTGCTACAACATAGCCTATGGATGAAAGTTTACAAAGTAGGTGCACACAGGTCGAGAGAAACATTTGAGATGACAGACAGTGACACATGGATAGACAGCGACATTATTACATATTTTTATCCCCGTTTCATTTGCTTCTGTTTAAGAAAAGTTTTTCAACAGAATCGGCAGAATTAATACACCCCTGATCATGCATTAACACAGTTCACTTTCATAGCAGCCATATTGTATTCCTTCTCGCCTCTATGCGCTCTCCTCCTCTCACCTTTTCCTTTTGTTTGTGGACTTCAATGAATAACACATCAGCTGTATGTGACCAGGCGAAAAAACCTTTCCAAGCCAAACCATGTCATCACCACTACACACAGCCTACATCGTTGCTTTTTACATATTAGCTAAAGTAATGTCCTAGTCAACATAGCTAATAGAACTAACACATTAGTAAACCCGCTACAATTATGCAGTAACATTACAGTGTATAGTCAGTAAGCAGTTACACCGGAGGGCCCCGGTTGCAATAAATTAATAAAACCAGAAGCTTACCTTGACTTGGAAGAGTTTCAGTGTTGTTTTGGATAGTCATAGCCAGCTAGCTAACATAGCATCCCTCTGTTTGAGCCAGGTGTTTGAGTAACTAAATTAGCCAGCTGCATTTGCTATTTAAGTAAGTGACACTGAAAGTGAAAAACAAATCACAAAATCTCTCTCGCTCTCTCGCTCTCTCGCTCTCTCGCTCTCTCTCTCCATTTTTGAATCAATAATTTTGTTGAAAACTGTTCATCTATTGTCTTTCTCTCTGTTTGAGTCAACTACACACCACATGTTATGTACTGCAGTGCTAGCTAGCTGTAGCTTATGCTTTCAGTACTAGATTTTTCTCTGATCCTTTGACATGCTGCAAGAGCTCTGATAGGTTGGAGGATGTCCTCTGGAAATTGTCATAATTACTGTGTAAGTCTATGGAAGGGGGTGAGAACCAAGAGCCTCCTAGGTTTTGTATTGAAGTCTATGTACCAAGAGGAGGACGGAAACTAGCTGTCCTCTGGCTACACCATGGTGCTACCCTACAGAGTGATGTTGTGGCTACTGTAGACCATTGCAAAGCAGTGTGTTTTAATACATTATTTGGTGACGTGAATATATTTAGTATATTACAATTTTATGAAATTCACTGAGGAGGATGGTCCTCCCCTTCCTCCTCTGAGGAGCCTCCACTGGCCCAAACCTATGATGGCACTGCTGTAATGGATGTATTTGCTATTTGTATTTCCTGCTAAGTCCCCTTCTATTCCCTGATTAAGAGGTGATGACCACTCCACTACCATTGTTAACTCTGTCCTGACATGAACTGAAGCCATGTCTCATGTTCCCGCTCATCTACTGGCACATTGAATGTTTCCTCTCCAAGCACTGTGAGTACCCATATCAATTTTCTCTCATTACTGTATGTAGAGTCAATCACAGACACAAACACAATGACATTATTACACATCAATGATTTTCCTCCTTGCTTGGACTAACTCATTTTTAGCTCTTTCGTCTAACTGTGTAGTGTATTATTATTTGTTCAGTCAGATCCTATCCTGCCCTCAGTAGAAGAGTTGAGCTCTTCTCCATCACCATTCATCCATGATGAGCCTGTCCTGCACTGAAGCTTATGAACACCTCAACCCCTGTCCTGCACTGAAGTCAAGCCTCTGAACACCTCAACTCATGCCTCATACCTTCATTCAATCACTGCTGAGATCCCTTCCCAACACTGTGTAAGTAGCCCACTCATTCCCATTCCCCATAATATTGTACTATAAATGTATTTTTTAAATGCTTTAGGTTAAAATAGTTAGTCTTTGACGATTTTTGAAACACACTTTGTCATCTCCATGCGGTCCGCATCTATACCGTGGGTCTCCCATCCTCCTCAATTTTTCAAGCCACCAGCCTCCACTGACTCCTACGGTATCATCTCCCCTGTCATCTCTCTCCATCCATCATGCATAAAGGACATATACAGTATGCAGCCTCCTCCACTTTCATCCTTGAGTTGCTCTCTCTTCTACAGAGGGACAGTGTGTGTGAGAGCAAAGCGGGGACATGTATCTAATGAGTTACAGTGTATTTGCCTGTACTCTCCCACCCTGGCCAGAGGAGAGCAGAGATGGATACATCAGATACCTCCTGAATGGGTCCAGGGTATTACTTAGTGATCTATGTGTCAGTAATGTACACAGAGCTGGCCAGCTAGTTAAGGTTTTATCTAATTTCTGGCCCCAGTGGATGGAATAATTATCATTCACATGTACAATCATCTCTCCCTCTAACTGTTTCTTTATCCCCCGCTCGCTTTCCCTCTCTGTCCCTAATCCCCCTCTCTCTCAGTGACTTTGACCATGGTAATCCCTATAGGGTGTTAATTATAGACTATTGTTCTGATGGCATGCAGTAATTATAGAACACCACTGATGATCCACTGCCACCCTCACACCCTTCTCTCTCTATCTACCTCCTCCTCTCCTCTCTCTATCTACCTCCTTCTCTCTCTATCTACCTCCTCCTCTCCTCTCTCTATATACATCCTCCTCTCCTCTCTCTATCTACCTCCTCCTCCCTCCTCTATCTACCTCCTCCCTCCTCTCTCTATATACATCCTCCTCCCTTCTCTCTCTATCTACCTCCTCCTCCCTCCTCTCTCTATCTACCTCCTCCTCCCTCTTCTCTCTATCTACCTCCTCCTTCCTCCCCTCTCTATCCACATCCTCCTCTCCTCTCTCTATCCACATCCTCTTCTCCTCTCTCTATATACATCCTTATCTCCTCTCTCTATATACATCCTCCTCCCTCCTCTCTCTATCTACCTCCTCCTTCCTCCTCTCTCTATCCACCTCCTCCCTCCTCTCACTATATACCTCCTCCCCTCACTATCTACCTCCTCTCTCTATCTAATTCCTCCCTCCTCTCCTCTCTCTGTCTCTTTCTTCCCGCCTCTCTCTACCACTATGACTGTTTAAAATAAAAGACTACTCTTACCCAAACTCATAGGGTCAATACCAACACTAAACTATGTCTCTGTAGAATGCTCTTTGCTATTCTGCACCACCGAATGGATGAATGCAGTACATCTCCAGGCTTCTACAGCATAGAAAGTTAAGAAGACTTTTGTAGTATGTTTTTAACATTACATCTGAGTCAGAACAGAAAGGAACTCAACACAGTAGGACCCCAGAGTTTTTCAATACAAGAAACTCAGAGTCAGAGAGTATAATATCTTCTCCTTTAACCAAACACTGCATCTGTGTGATTATTGATAGGCTCCGCCCTCCTCTCTTGTCTATAAATGGGAACACAACTGCCCTGCATGCCAATGAGGTCACTCTGCTAACACACATACATCTGAAAGTGAAGGAAAGAGTGATCAAATTAAAAAGTACATAAAAAAGGCTTATTTTCCACAGCGAAAAAAAAAAAAAATGAATAGAGAGAGATTGCATGGCTCCACTAAGGTGGCAAAAGCGTTGGCGTAGATCTCTAGACAACATGACACTGATTCTCCTCTCTCTCTCTCTCTCTCTCTCTCTCTCTCTCTCTCTCTCTCTCTCTCTCTCTCTCTCTCTCTCTCTCTCTCTCTCTCTCTCTCTCTCTCTCTCTCTCTCTCTCTCTCTCTCTCTGTCTCTCTCTCTCTCTCTCTAACTCTCTCTCTCTCTGTCTGTCTCTCTCTCTCTCTCTGTATCTCTCTCTCTCTCTCTCTCTCTCTCTCTCTGTATCTCTCTCTCTCTCTCTCTCTCTCTCTCTCTCTCTCTCTCTCTGTCTCTCTCTCTCTCTCTCTCTCTCTCTCTCTCTCTCTCTCTCTCTGTCTCTCTCTCTCTCTCTCTCGAAGATAATAAAGAATGATTGAGCCTCTACTTTGAAGAAGTCATCTCCAGACACTCCCACAGACAGACTGAAGGCAGGAGCACCACATTACAGAGAGACCGCAAAGGAGAGAGAAAAGGAGGAGGAGGAGAAGAAATTGAAAAGATGAAAAAAATGAAGAAATCGAGGAGAAGATCAGTTGAATATAAACCCAGACCACCCTAGTCCAGATTATCAACCCAAACCACCCCAGTCCAGATTACAAGCCCAAACCACACCACACCAGTCCAGATTACAAGCCCAAACCACCCCAGTCCAGATTATCAGCCCAAACCACACCAGTCCAGATTATCAACCCAAACCACCCTAGTCAAGATTATCATCCCAAACTGTAAAGGGGAGGAGAGAGAGAGCGAGAGAGAGAGAGAGAGAGACGGCAAAATATCCAAACACTCTTAGATAACTTTCTGGTTACCACAGCCACTGACAGTAAAGAAGGCATCAATCTATTAGTAAAAAACATCAAGTATATATTTAAGCGAAAGAAGCACAACTGAAATTTATGAAAAACAAAAAAGACCACAGATGACAACAGGTTTGATGCAGATTGTAAAAATTTGAGGAAAAAAAGTAAAACTCTATCAAGCCAAAAGCACAGAGACCCTAATAATGGTGAATTACGCCTAGAAAAATCCCCAGCCCCTGGTGTTAGTCTACACATTTCAGAGGTTAAATGCCTGCTCTTCGCAGATGACCTATTACATTTACATTTACGTCATTTAGCAGACGCTCTTATCCAGAGCGACTTACAAATTGGTGCATTCACCCTATAACCAGTGGGATAACCACTTTACAATTATTATTATTTTTATTTTTTTTTAAGAGGGGGGGGGGGGGTAGAAGGATTACTTTATCCTATCCCAGGTATTCCTTAAAGAGGTGGGGTTTCAAATGTCTCCGGAAGGTGGTGAGTGACTCCGCTGTCCTGACGTCGTGAGGGAGCTTGTTCCACCATTGGGGTGCCAGAGCAGCGAACAGTTTTGACTGGGCTGAGCGGGAACTATGCTTCCGCAGAGGAAGGGAGCCAGCAGGCCAGAGGTGGATGAACGCAATGCCCTCGTTTGGGTGTAGGGATTGATCAGAGCCTGAAGGTACGGAGGTGCCGTTCCCCTCACAGCTCCATAGGCAAGCACCATGGTCTTGTAACAGATGCGAGCTTCAACTGGAAGCCAGTGGAGTGTGCGGAGGAGCGGGGTGACGTGAGAGAACTTAGGGAAGGTTGAACACCAGACGGGCTGCGGCATTCTGGATGAGTTGTAGGGGTTTAATGGCACAGGCAGGGAGCCCAGCCAACAGCGAGTTGCAGTAATCCAGACGGGAGATGACAAGTGCCTGGATTAGGACCTGTGCCGCTTCCTGTGTAAGGCAGGGTCGTACTCTCCAAATGTTGTAGAGCATGAACCTGCAGGATCGGGTCACCGCCTTGATGTTAGCGGAGAACGACAGGGTATTGTCCAGGGTCACGCCAAGGCTCTTCGCACTCTGGGAGGAGGACACAACGGAGTTGTCAACTGTGATGGCGAGATCATGGAACGGGCAGTCCTTCCCCGGGAGGAAGAGCAGCTCCGTCTTGCCAAGGTTCAGCTTGAGGTGGTGATCCGTCATCCATACTGATACGTCTGCCAGACATGCAGAGATGCGATTCGCCACCTGGTTATCAGAAGGGGGAAAGGAGAAGATTAGTTGTGTATCGTCAGCGTAGCAATGATAGGAGAGGCCATGTGAGGATATGACAGAGCCAAGTGACTTGGTGTATAGCGAGAATAGGAGAGGGCCTAGAACTGAGCCCTGGGGGACACCAGTGGTGAGAGCACGTGGTGCGGAGACAGCTTCTCGCCACGCCACTTGGTAGGAGCGACCGGTCAGGTAGGACGCAATCCAAGAGTGAGCCGCGCCGGAGATGCCCAGCTTGGAGAGGGTGGAGAGGAGGATCTGATGGTTCACAGTATCAAAGGCAGCAGACAGGTCTAGAAGGACAAGAGCAGAGGAGAGAGAGTTAGCTTTAGCAGTGCGGAGAGCCTCCGTGACACAGAGAAGAGCAGTCTCAGTTGAATGACCAGTCCTGAAACCTGACTGGTTAGAATCAAGAAGGTAATTCTGAGAGAGATAGCAAGAGAGTTGGCTAAAGACGGCACGCTCAATAGTTTTGGAAAGAAAAGAAAGAAGGGATACTGGTCTGTAGTTGTTGACATCAGAGGGATCGAGTGTTGGTTTTTTGAGAAGGGGTAAAACTCTCGCTCTCTTGAAGACGGAAGGGACATAGCCAGCGGTCAAGGATGAGTTGATCAGCGAGGTGAGGTAGGGGAGAAGGTCACCGGAGATGGTCTGGAGAAGAGAGGAGGGGATGGGGTCAAGCGGGCAGGTTGTTGGGCGGCCTGCAGTCACAAGTCACAAGATTTTATCTGGAGAGAGAGGGGAGAAAGAAGTCAAAGCATAGGGTAGGGCAGTGTGAGCAGGACCAGCAGTGTCATTAGACTTTACAAATGAGGATCGGATGTCGTCAACCTTCTTTTTGAAAGTGGTTGACGAAGTCATCCACAGAGAGGGAGGAGGAGGGGGGGGATTCAGCAGGGAGGAGAATGTGGCAAAGAGCTTCCTAGGGTTAGAGGCAGATGCTTGGAATTTAGAGTGGTAGAAAGTGGCCTTAGCAGCAGAAACAGATGAAGAAAATGTAGAGAGGAGGGAGTGAAAAGATGCCAGGTCCGCAGGGAGTCTAGTTTTCTTCCATTTCCGCTCAGCTGCCCGGAGCTCTGTTCTGTGAGCTCGCAATGAGTCATCAAGCCACGGAGCTGGAGGGGAGGACTGAGCCGGCCGGGAGGATAGGGGACACAGAGAGTCAAAGGATGCAGAAAGGGAGGAGAGGAGGGTTGAGGAGGTAGAATCAGGAGATTGGAGGGAGAAGGATTGAGCAGAGGGAAGAGATGATAGGATGGAAGAGGAGAGAGTAGTGGGAGAGAGAGAGCGAAGTTTGCGCCGGCGCATTACCATCTGTGTCGGGGCAGAGTGAGTAGTGTAGGAGGAGAGCGAGAGAGAAAAGGATACAAAGTAGTGGTCGGAGACATGGAGGGGAGTTGCAGTGAGATTAGTAGAAGAGCAGCATCTAGTAAAGATGAGGTCAAGCGTATTGCCTGCCTTGTGAGTAGGGGGGGATGGTGAGAGGGTGAGGTCAAAAGAGGAGAGGAGTGGAAAGAAGGAGGCAGAGAGAAATGAGTCAAATGTAGACGTAGGGAGGTTGAAATCCCCCAAAACTGTGAGGGGTGAGCCATCCTCAGGAAAGGAACTTATCAAGGCGTCAAGCTCATTGATGAACTCTCCAAGGGAACCTGGAGGGCGATAGATGACAAGGATATTACGCTTAAATGGGCCAGTGACTGTGACAGCATGGAATTCAAATGAGGAGATAGACAGATGGGTTAGGGGAAAAATTGAGAATGTCCACTTGGGAGAGATGAGGATTCCTGTGCCACCACCCCTCTGACCAGATGCTCTCGGGGTATGCGAGAACACATGGTCAGACGAGGAGAGAGCAGTAGGAGTAGCAGTGTTTTCAGTGGTAATCCATGTTTCCGTCAGCGCCAGGAAGTCGAGGGACTGGAGGGTAGCATAGGCTGGGATGAAGTCAGCCTTGTTGGCAGCAGAACGGCAGTTCCAGAGGCTGCCTGAGACCTGGAACTCCAGGTGTGTGGTGCGTGCAGGGACCACCAGGTTAGAGAGGCAGCAGCCACGCGGTGTGAGGCATTTGTGTAGCCTGTGCGGAGAGGGAGAGAACAGGGATAGGCAGAGGCATAGTTGACAGGCTGTAGCAGATGGCTACAATAATGCAGAGGAGATCGGAATGAAATGAACTAAACATCTGGGAAAGGAGAGAGCAGGGCCTCCCTCACCAAAACTCCCAAATATAACTCTCCCAACTTCCACCTCAGAAACTATAATTGTTTCACTGAACCACCCGAATAAAACTCTCCCAACTTCCACTTTAGAAATTAGAATTGTTGTAAACTACAGCGGTTCAATGTTTCAAGGAATAGACTCAACTTACTTTATTCAGCTAGCTAACTATGAGGCCATAGCTAACTAGCATGCTAGCATCCAATAACACACAGTTTAGCACCAATACTTGGTTACAACAAACTACCAATAGTGTGTTAACACACTAAACAGATAATTCATGTCCGTGTCTAGTTCCTTTCATAACGCAGCAATAATTAAACGTTGGCTAGCTAGCACAAATATATTGTATTTAGCTGCTACAGTACAGCTAGCTGGTAGTGTTGGCTAGCTAGCAATGGCTGCTGTGTTGACTTTGTTTGAAAAACGGCGTCGCTGCGAACGAATGTAGCTGGCTAAAATTATATTGTATTTAGTTGCTATAGTACTGCTAGCTGGTAGCGTTGGCTAGCTAGCAATGGCTACAGTGATGACTTTGTTTGAAAAACGGCGTCGCTGCGAACAAATGTAGCTGGCTAAAAGGATATTGTATTTAGTTGCTACCGTTGCTAATAGCTACTCGCCAGCTAGTCCAGGAGGTGAGTTAGCTAGCTAGCTAGCTTCGTGCTACACCCGGCACCGCCGAATACAATACTAACCTACAATAATTACATACAATAACTACCCACAACAACCCACGATGCCTACCTACAATACCTAACTACAATCTAAATACATAGTTTAAGCCTTACTCGACAAAGCCAAGCTATGTATAAAGCCAAACTTACCCGACGCCAGCTGTCTGGGTGGCAGACAAGAATACATTGGTCTTCTGCAATCAGTAGCTGTAATTAAGTACAGTAGCTACTAACTACCTAACGTTAATGCTTCAGATAATGAGGTTAGAAAAACAGCTGAATGGTAGGTAGCTAGCTGGCTTAATTACAGGTACTCTTAAGCGTGAAATAACATTGGAAACAACTATCCACAGTTGCTAATAGTTACCAGTAGCTACCCGCTAGCTAGCTTTATTGGTCCAGGTAGTGGGTTAGCTAGCCTCGTGCTTCGCCGGGCTCAGCCGAATACAATACTTACCTACAATAATTACCTACAATAACCTACAATAACTACCTAAATAAACTACCTACAATACCTAACTACAATACCTACCTACAATCTAAATACATGGTTTAAGCTTTACTCAACACCATATAAGAAGCCAAGCTTACCTCCTGCTAGAGAAAACACAACCTCACCCGACCTCACCCGACCTCACTCAATAATCTGTCACCAACAGCACATGGCCTACAGCAGAGCCTGGATCTGCTAGAGCAGTACTGCCAGACCTGGGCCCTGGCAGTAAACCCCCAAAATACTAAAATAATGATTTTCCAGAGAAGATCTAGATCTCAGGGAATTAGACCAAAGTTCTCAATTGGTACAACTTATATAGATTACTGCACACTCTACAATTACTTAGGTTTAAAAATAAGATCAACTGGACACCTTAATGATGCAGTGAATGAACTGAGAGAGAAAGCATGCAGGCCATTCTACGCCATTAAAAAACAAATTCAAATTGAAATACCTATTAAAATTTGGCTAAAACTAATTGAATGTGTCATTGAACCAATTGTACTTTATGGCAGCGAGATGTGGGGTCCATTTGCAAAACAAGATTTCACCAAATGGGACAAGCACCCCATTGAAACCCTGCATGCAGAGTTCTGTAAGATTTTCCTACATGTCCAAAGGAAAACTACAAACAATGCATGCAGGGCAGAATTAGGCCAATATCCACTAATAATGAAAACTAAAAAAATAGCAGTTAAGTTTTGTAAACATCTAAAATACAGTGACCCCCTCTCATATCATTACCAAGCCCTGCAATGCCAAGAGCTGAGCAAAGAAAAGAGTCCCCTCATCCAGCTGGTTCTGGGGCTGAGTTCACAAACCTGTTCTACTAACACATTGAAGCCTCAGGACCAGAACATCCAATCAGAATAAACCAAATTACAACACAGTCAAAACAAAACTGCATTGCTTATTGGGAAACACAAGCACAAGCACAAAGTAAAATGCAGTTATATCTCGCCCTAAATCAACAATACACCGTGGCTAACTATTTGACCATGGTTACTGATCAAAACCTTAGAAAAACCTTGACAAAGTACAGGCTCAGTGAGCACAGCCTTGCCTTTGAGAAGGGTAGACACAGGAAAACCTGGCTCCCTGTAGAGGAAAGGCTGTGCAACCACTGCACCGCAGCAGAACCTGAGACAGAGCTGGCTCCCTGTAGAGGAAAGGCTGTGCAACCACTGCACCGCAGCAGAACCTGAGACAGAGCTGGCTCCCTGTAGAGGAAAGGCTGTGCAACCACTGCACCGCAGCAGAACCTGAGACAGAGCTGCATTTCCTGACAAAATGTCAAAATATAAAATAATTAGAGTGTCATTTCTCAAATTTTGAAACCGTTTTTCAAAGTTTCAAAACCTCTCTGATGAGAACAGGCTCCCCGTCCTGTTGGGGGGAGGACGCAGGCTCCCCATCCTGTTGGGGGAGGACACAGGCTCCCCGTCCTGTTGGGGGAGGACACAGGCTCCCCGTCCTGTTGGGGGAGGACACAGGCTCCCCGTCCTGTTGGGGGAGGACACAGGCTCCCCGTCCTGTTGGGGGAGGACACAGGCTTCCCGTCCTGTTGGGGGGAGGACGCAGGCTTCCCGTCCTGTTGGGGGAGGACGCAGAGAGCTGTGGGTTGGCAGGATAGGCTCCCCGTCCTGTTGGGGGAGGACGCAGAGCTGTTCCCCGTCCTGTTGGGGGAGGGACGCAGGCTTCCCGTCCTGTTGGGGGAGGACACAGGCTCCCCGTCCTGTTGGGGGGGAGGACACAGGCTCCCCGTCCTGTTGGGGGAGGACACAGGCTCCCCGTCCTGTTGGGGGAGGACACAGGCTACCCGTCCTGTTGGGGGAGGACACAGGCTTCCCGTCCTGTTAGGGGAGGACGAGGAGCTTCCCGTCCTGTTGGGGGAGGACACAGAGAGCTGTGGGTTGGCAGGATAGGCTCCCCGTCCTGTTGGGGGAGGACACAGGCTCCCGTCCTGTTGGGGGGAGGACACAGGCTCCCCGTCCTGTTGGGGGGAGGACACAGGCTACCCGTCCTGTTGGGGGGAGGACGCAGGCTCCCCGTCCTGTTGGGGGGAGGACACAGGCTACCCCGTCCTGTTGGGGGAGGACACAGGCTCCCCGTCCTGTTGGGGGAGGACACAGGCTACCCGCCTTTTGGGGGGAGGACACAGGCTACCCGTCCTGTTGGGGGAGGACGCAGAGAGCTGTGGGTTGGCAGGATAGGCTACCCGTCCTGTTGGGGGAGGACGCAGAGAGCTGTGGGTTGGCAGGATAGGCTCCCCGTCCTGTTGGGGGAGGACGCAGAGAGCTGTGGGTTGGCAGGATAGGCTACCCGTCCTGTTGGGGGAGGACGCAGAGAGCTGTGGGTTGGCAGGATAGGCTACCCGTCCTGTTGGGGGAGGACACAGGCTCCCCGTCCTGTTGGGGGGAGGACACAGGCTCCCCGTCCTGTTGGGGAGGACACAGGCTACCCGTCCTGTTGGGGGAGGACACAGGCTACCCGTCCTGTTGGGGGAGGACGCAGAGAGCTGTGGGTTGGCAGGATAGGCTACCCGTCCTGTTGGGGGAGGACGCAGAGAGCTGTGGGTTGGCAGGATAGGCTACCCGTCCTGTTGGGGGAGGACGAGAGAGCTGTGGGTTGGCAGGATAGGCTACCCCGTCCTGTTGGGGGGAGGACGCAGAGAGCTGTGGGTTGGCAGGATAGGCTACCCGTCCTGTTGGGGGAGGACACAGGCTACCCGTCCTGTTGGGGGAGGACACAGGCTACCCGTCCTGTTGGGGGAGGACACAGGCTCCCCGTCCTGTTGGGGGAGGACGCAGAGAGCTGTGGGTTGGCAGGATAGGCTACCCGTCCTGTTGGGGGAGGACGCAGAGAGCTGTGGGTTGGCAGGATAGGCTCCCCGTCCTGTTGGGGGAGGACGCAGAGAGCTGTGGGTTGGCAGGATAGGCTACCCCGTCCTGTTGGGGGAGGACGCAGAGAGCTGTGGGTTGGCAGGATAGGCTCCCCGTCCTGTTGGGGGAGGACGCAGAGAGCTGTGGGTTGGCAGGATAGGCTACCCGTCCTGTTGGGGGGAGGACGCAGAGAGCTGTGGGTTGGCAGGATGGGCTACCCGTCCTGTTGGGGGAGGACGCAGAGAGCTGTGGGTTGGCAGGATAGGCTACCCGTCCTGTTGGGGGAGGACGCAGAGAGCTGTGGGTTGGCAGGATAGGCTACCCGTCCTGTTGGGGGAGGACGCAGAGAGCTGTGGGTTGGCCATAAGATGAAGGACAGTGTCTGACAGACCAACCAACCTGCACATGTCCTCTATATTGTTATTGTTCAATGGTTATTTTGACCCTTGGTTATTGTTGTTACTGTTGTCCCGTTGACAATATTGATTATTATTATTTTAATAGTGTAAATATCCAAAGTAAGCTTTGGCAATATGTACATTGTTATGTCATGACAATAAAACAAATTGAGAGAGAGAGAGAGAGAGAGAGAGAGAGAGAGAGAGAGAGAGAGAGAGAGAGAGAGAGAGAGAGAGAGAGAGAGAGAGAGAGAGAGAGAGAGAGAGAGAGAGAGAGAGAGAGAATATCCTCAGCAGAAAATACAATCTATTAATTAAGATTACTCTGAAAAGCTTTGAAAGTAGCTATAATTATGCCATGTCCACAAGCCATGTAAACAATACATTGATCACATAAAGGGGTTATCAGCTGGGAGTTCATACAGGAGTGTGTGTCTGTGTCAGTGTGTGTCAGCTGCGTGTGTGTGTGTGTGTGTGTGTGTGTGTGTGTGTGTGTGTGTGTGTGTGTGTGTGTGTGTGTGTGACAGTGTCAAGCAGAGAGAGAGAGATTGAAAGATGTGTAAAATGGCCTATAAATATACAGTTGAATCGGAAGTTTACATACACTTAGGTTGAAGTCATTAAAACTCGTTTTTCAACCACTCCACACATTTCTTGTTAACAAACTATAGTTTTGGCAAGTCGGTTAGGACATCTACTTTGTGCATGACACAAGTCATTTTTCAAACAATTTTTTGCAGACTGATAATTTCACTTATAATTCACTGTATCACAATTCCAGTGGGTCAGAAGTTTACATACACAAAGTTGACTGTGCCATTAAACAGCTTGGAAAATTCCAGAAAATGATGTCATGGCTTTAGAAGCTTCTGATAGGCTAATTGACATAATTTGAGTCAATTGGAGGTGTACCTGTGGATGTATTTCAAGGCATACCTTCAACCTCAGTGCCTCTTTGCTTGACATCATAGGAAAATCAAAAGAAATCGGCCAAGACCTCAGAAAAAATTTGTGGACCTCCAAAAGTATGGTTCATCCTTGGGAGCAATTTCCAAACGCCTGAAGGTACCACGTTCATCTGTACAAACAATACTACGCAAGTATAAACACCATGGGACCACGCAGCCGTCATACCGCTCAGGAATGAAACGTCTTCTGTCTCCTAGAAATGAATGTACTTTAGTGAGAAAAGTGCAAATCAATCACAGAACAACAGCAAAGGACCTTGGGAAGATGCTGGAGGAAACAGGTACAAAAGTATCTATATCCACAGTAAAACAAGTCCTATATCGACATAACCTGAAAGGCCGCTCAGCAAGGAAGAAGCCACTGCTCCAAAACCGCCATAAAAAAGCCAGACTACAGTTTGCTACTGCACATGGGGACAAAGATCGTACTTTTTGGAGAAATGTCCTCTGGTCTGATGAAACAAAAATAGAACTGTTTGGCCATAATGACCATCGTTATGTTTGGAAGAAAAAGGGGGGGCTTGCAAGCCGAAGAACACCATCCCAACCGTGAAGCACGGGGGTGGCAGCATCATGCTGTGGGGGTGCTTTGCTGCAGGAGGGACTGGTGCACTTCACAAATTAGGTGGCATCATGAGGAAGGAAAATGATGTGAATATATTGAAGCAACGTCTCAAGACATCAGTCAGGAAGTTAAAGCTTGGTCGCAAATGGGTCTTCCAAATGGACAATGACCCCAAGCATACTTCCAAAGTTGTGGCAAAATGGCTTAAGGACAAAAAAGTCAAGGTATTGGAGTGGCCATCACAAAGCCCTGACCTCAATCCTATAGAAAATGTATGGGCAGAACTGAAAAAGCATGTGCGAGCAAGGAGGCCTACAAACCTGACTCAGTTACACCAGCTCTGTCAGGAGGAATGGACCAATATTCACCCAACATATTGTGGGAAGCTTGTGGAAGGCTACCTGAAACGTTTGACCCAAGTTAAACAATTTAAAGGCAATGCTACCAAAAACTAATTGAGTGTATGTAAACTTCTGACCCCACTGGGAATGTGATGAAAGGAATAAAAGCTGAAATAAATAATTATCTCTACTATTATTCTGACATTTCACATTCTTCAAATAAAGTGGTGATCCTAACTGACCTAACACAGGGCATTTTTATTAGGATTAAATGTCAGGAATTGTGAAAAACTGAGTTTAAATGTATTTGGATAAGGTGTATGTAAACTGCAGACTTCAACTGTAAGTATATCATGTAAAGGATGACAGCACCAGTGTGTATAAAAATATGAGTTGACATACAAAAATATAAACGCAACATGCAACAATTTCAAAGATTTTACAGAGTTACAGTTAATTTAAGGAAATCAGTCAAATGAAATAAATTCATTAGGCCCTAATCTATGGATTTCACATGACTGGCAATACAGATATGCATCTGTTGGTCACAGAAACGTAAAAAAATAGGGGGGTGGATCAGAAAACCAGTCAGTATCTGGTGTGACCACCATTTGCCTCATGCAGCGCAACACATCTCCTTCACATTGAGTTGATCAGGCTGTTGATTGTGGCCTATGGAATGTTGTCCCACTCCTCTTCAATGGCTGTGCGAAGTTGCTGGATATTGCCGGGAACTGGAACACGCTGTATTACATTTTACATTAAACATTTTATTCATTTAGCAGACGCTCTTATCCAGAGCGACTTACAGTTAGTGAGTGCATACATTTTTCATACACGTCGATCCACAGCATCCCAAACATGCTCAATGGGTGACATGTCTGGTGAGTATGCAGGCCATGGAAGAACTGGGACATTTTCAGCTTCCAGGAATTGTGTACAGATCCTTGTGACATGGGGCGTGCATTAATACTAATTGTAATTATTTTGCACTATTGCCTATTTATTGCCTTACCTCCATAACTTGCTACATTTGCACACACTGTATATATATTTTCTGTTGTATTTTTGACTTTATCTTTTGTTTTACCCCATATGTAACTCTGTGTTGTTGTTTTTATCGCACTGCTTTGCTTTATCTTGGCCAGGTCGCAGTTGTAAATAAGAACTTGTTCTCAACTGGCTTACCTGGTTAAATAAAGGTGAAATAAAAATAAATAAATAAATGATCATGCTAAAACATGAGGTGATGGCGGCGGATGAATGGCACGACAATGGGCCTCAGGATCTTGTCACGTTATCTCTGTGCATTCAAATTGCCATTGATAAAATGCAATTGTGTTTTTTGTCCGTAGCTTATTCCTGTCCATACCATAACCAAACCGCCACCATGGGGCACTCTGTTCACAACGTTGACATCAGCAAACCGCTCACCCACACAACACCATACACAATGTCTGCCATCTGCCAGGTACAGCTGAAACCGGGATTCATTAGTTAAGAGCACACTTTTCCAGCGTTCCAGTGGCCATCGAAGGTGAGCGTTTTCCCACTGAAGTCAGTTACGACGCCGAACTGCAGTCAGGTCAAGACCCTGATGAGGACGACGAGCACGCAGATGAGCTTCCCTGGGAAGGTTTCTGACAGTTTGTGCAGAAATTATTTTGTTTGTGCAAACCCACAGTTTCATCAGCTGTCCGGGTGGCTGGTCTCAGATGATCCTGCAGGTGAAGAGGTCCTGGGCTGGTGTGGTTACACGTGGTCAGCAGTTGTAAGGCCGGTTGGACATACTGCCAATTTCTCTAAAATGACGTTGTAGGTGGCTTATGGTAGAGATATAAACATTCCATTCTCTGACAACAGCTCTGGTGGACATTCCTGCAGTCAGCATGCCAACTGCACATTCCCTAAAATCTTGAGACATCTGTGGCACTGTGTTGTGTGACAAAACTGCACATTTTAGAGAGGCCTGTCAGGTGGATAGATTATCTTAGCAAAATGTGTGCACAAAATTTGAGAGAAATAAGCTTTTTGTAACGTAAGGAACATTTCTGGGATCATTTATTTCAGCTCTTAAAACACGGGACCAACACTTTACATGTTGCATTTATGTTTTTTGTTCAGTGTAGAATGTATTTGGTAAGCCCCAGGATATAGAGCAAGGACATGCCTCTGCAGCCTACTGCCTTCTAATGTCACCGAGCAGAGAAGTTACATCAGACGACGCTAGAATGGACATGAAGGCAGCATTTACCACACAATGAGAGCTTCAGTGACATCGCTGAACAGTGAAATACAGAGAAGGACAGATAGCAGGAAGAGATTTCAGACGAGAACAGAGGACTGAAATCATTTATGTAGCTATGTCGGTCTTATTGAATAGACTTGAAGCATAAAAAGATTACCCAGCAGCGCGAGAGAGCTTGCCACACTATGTTGTTTGTGTGGCCGGTGTAGCATGTCTCATTTTTCATAGTGGGTCCATTTAACCCACTGCAAAAACAACAACAGTTGGGCTAGGAGAGGAGGACCCCACCTCACATTACATGTCCAGTCTAGTTTGGCCCATAAGGGAGTTTAACAAACCACTATCCTCTCTCCTGCTTCTCTCTCCTCTTGTCTATTAAACACTTCAGTATATATTCTCCTGCTTCTCTCTCCTCTTGTCTATTAAACACTCCAGTATATATTCACCTGCTTCTCTCTCCTCTTGACTATTAAACACTCCAGTACATATTCACCTGCTTCTCTCTCCTCTTGTCTATTAATCACTCCAGTACATATTATCCTGCTTCTCTCTCCTCTTGTCTATTAAACACTCCAGTATATATTCACCTGCTTCTCTCTCCTCTTGTCTATTAAACACTCCAGTACATATTCACCTGGTTCTCTATCCTCTTGTCTATTAATCACTCCAGTATATATTCACCTGCTTCTCTCTCCTCTTGTCTATTAAACACTTCAGTATATATTCACCTGCTAGTCTCTCCTTTTTGTCTTTTAAACACTCCAGTATATATCCACCTGCTTCTCTGTCCTCTTGACTATTAAACACTCCAGTATATATTCACCTGCTTCTCTCTCCTCTTGTCTATTAAACATTCCAGTATATATTTACCTGCTCCTCTCTCCTCATGTTTGTTTCAGTTTTTGTGTGGTCTGATGCTCCCCTAGAACTCTGTACTGTACTCTCTACAGAAATGAAAAGTTAGAAAGAGAGAAACAAAGGGATGATCAGATCATCACCAGCAGCCTCTCAGCACCCCAAATACATACTGCATCACCCAGGGCCTGTATGTTCCCTGTTCCATGTTCCATGTCCCATGTTCTCTGTTCCCTGTTCCATGTCCCATGTTCTCTGTTCCCTGTTCCATGTCCCATGTCCCATGTCCCATGTTCTCTGTTCCCTGTTCCATGCCTCATATGCTCTGTTACCTGTTCCATGTCCCATGTTCTCTGTTCCCTGTTCCATGTCCCATGTTCTCTGTTCCCTGTTCCATGTCCAATATTCTCTGTTCCCTATTCCCTGTCCCATGTTCTCTGTTCCCTGTTCCATGTCCCATATTCTCTGTTCCCTGTTCCCTGTCCCATGTTCTCTATTTCCTGTTCCATGTACCATGTCCCATGTTCTCTGTTCCCTGTTCCTTGTCCCATGTTCTCTGTTCCCTGTTCCATGTCCCATATTCTCTGTTCCCTGTTCCCTGTCCCATGTTCTCTTTTCCCTGTTCCATGTCCCATGTTCTCTGTTCTCTGTTCCATGTTCCATGTTCCATGTTCTCTGTTACATGTTCCATGTTCTCTGTTTCCTGTCCCATGTTCTCTGTTCCCTGTTCCCTGTTCCATGTTCTCTGTTCCCTGTTCCATGCTCTCTGTTCCATGTTCCATGTTCTCTGTTCCCTGTTCCATGTTCTCTGTTCCCTGTTCCAAGCTCTCTGTTCCATGTTCCATGTTCCCTGTTCCATGTTCCTTATCCCAGGATCTCAAATTAAGAACAGCAACACAAGCATGTTACACAACTGTCAACAGCTGCCACCAAGGCTCAGCCCTGGTGTGTGTTTGTGTATGTGTGTGTGACAGAGTGTGTGTGTGTTTATATGTGACAGATGCTTTCCTGTCTCCAAGCCTCCTTCTCCATGGCCCAGTTAGCTATGTAAGGGCTGATATGTATTATTGAGGCCTGTGTGATGTTTGGTGACTAACAGGAAGAGACAAGCAGGGGGGATAAGCTGACAACATTTAGAAGGGCAGAGGCATGTGCTTCTACAGGGTGTAAACTATAAAGCACACAGTGTCTGGCTTAAAATGTAGGTAACATATGAAGTTCAAACCTATATATGGACATGGGAAGTCTGGGATGCTTTGTACAGTCGTGGTCAAAAGTTTTGAGAATGTCACAAGTATTGGTCTTCACAAAGTTCGCTGCTTCAGTGTTATGAGATATTTTTGTCAGATGTTACTATAGTATACTGAAGTATAATTACAAGTATTCCATAAGTGTCAAAGGCTTTTATTGACAATTACATTACGTTTATGCAAAGAGTCAATATTTGCAGTGTTGACCCTTCTTTTTCAAGACCTCAGCAATCCGCCCTGGCATGCTGACAATTAACTTCTGGGCCACATCCTGACTGATGGCAGCCCATTCTTGCATAATCAATGCTTGGAGTTTGTCAGAATTTGTGGGTTTTTGTTTGTCCACCCGCCTCTTGAGGATTGACCACAAGTTCTCAATGGGATTAAGGTCTGGGGAGTTTCCTGGCCATGGACCCAAAATGTTGATGTTTTGTTCCCCGAGCCACTTAGTTATCACTTTTGCCTTGTGGCAAGGTGCTCCATCATGCTAGAAAAGGCATTGGTCGTCACCAAACTGTTCTTGGATGGTTGGGAGAAGTAGCTCTCAGAGGATGTGTTGGTGCCATTCTTTATTCATGGCTGTGTTCTTAGGAAAAATTGTGAGTGAGCCCACTCCCTTGGCTGAGAAGCAACCCCACACATGAATGGTCTCAGGATGCTTTACTGTTGGCATGACACAGGACTGATGGTAGCGCTCACCTTGTCTTCTCCGGACAAGGTGTTTTCCGGATGCCCCAAACAATCGGAAAGGGAATTCATCAGAGAAAATGACTTTACCCCAGTCCTCAGCAGTCCAATCCCTGTACCTTTTGCAGAATATCAGTCTGTCCTTGATGTTTTTCCTGGAGAGAAGTGGCTTCTTTGCTGCCCTTTTTGACACCAAGCCATCCTCCAAAAGTCTTTGCCTCACTGTGTGTGCAGATGCACTCACAACTGCCTGCTGCCATTCCTGAGCAAGCTCTGCACTGGTGGTGCCCCGATCCCGCAGCTGAATCAATTTTAGGAGATGGTCCTGGCGCTTGCTGGACTTTCTTGGGCGCCTTGACGCATTCTTCACAACAACTGAACCTCTCTCCTTGAAGTTCTTGATGATCCGATAAATGGTTGATTTAGGTGCAATCTTACTAGTAGCAATATCCTTGCCTGTGAAGCCCTTTTTTTGCAAAGCAATGATGACGGCACGTGTTTCCTTGCAGGTAACAATGGTTAACAGAGGAAGAACAATGATTTCATGCACCACCCTCCTTTTAAAGCTTCCAGTCTGTTATTCTAACTCAATCAGCATGACAGAGTGATCTCCAGCCTTGTCCTCGTCAACACTCTCACCTGTGTTAACGAGAGAATCACTGACATGATGGCAGCTGGTCCTTTTGTGGCAGGGCTGAAATGCAGTGGAAATGTTTTTGGGGGATTAAGTTCATTTTCATGGCAAAGAGGGACTTTGCAACTCATTGCAATTCATCTGATCACTCTTCATGACATTCTGGAGTATATGCAAATTGCCATCATCAAAACTGAGGCAGCAGACTTTGTGAAAATTAGTATTTGTGTCATTCTCAAATCTTTTGACCACGACTGTACATCCTCAACAGAGAAATAGGTAGACATTACACAAACAGTCTCAACATTCTGGAAACAGAGGTGTGTTTATCAATATGAGGAGGTATAAGGTGTGTGTTTGTAGTGTGTTTGTGTGTGTAGAATGTTTGTGTGTGTGTGTATTCATGTGTGTGTGTGTGTGTTTGTCTTTGTGTGTTTGTGTGTGTGTGTGTGTGTGTGTATGTGTGTGTTTGTCTGGTGAGTGAGGTTTGTAAATGCCAGGCTGTCAGAGCTGGCGTGTCAGGGAGAGCAGGCGTGAAGTGACAGACAGGTGTGGCATTTACCTTTAGGTTTAATACCAGAAACCCCATCCATCTCTGTCATGAGGTTAGAGAGGCGGGTCGGTAACCGGAGGGTTGTCGCTTCGAACCCCTAAGCTGCCTGTGGGGAAATCTGCAGGGAGTGATCCGGCAGCCGGTATACTACCTACAGCCATTGTGCCCTTGAGCAAGGCATTACCCCTAAGTGCTCCAGGGGTGCTGCTCTGCCGCAGTGCTGCTCCAGCCTGTGATCTGTGGGGGGGGGGGGATGTGGGTGGTATTACAGCAGTTAACAACCCAAAGCCTGTTTGGAATGCAGCCTCTAAGACAGCTAAGCTACTCCGTCTCAGCCCAGACCTGATGCTGGGACAAAGAGAATTAGGGGATTTCACCCAAATCTGGGCTAGGTGGACGTGGAGGGGGGCAAGTGTACTGTGTGTGTGTGTGTGTGTGCGTGCGTCTTTCCTCTCCTCCATCTCCCAGCAGCTCAGCAGAAGCTTTGTCTGGGGTAGATAGAGGGAGGCCACAGTATTTTACATGAGCTGCAGATTCTCACGCTGTTTGTCATTAAAGTACACATTCTGACGACACAGGAATTCCACCGTCTGCTTTTGATATTGTTTCATGAGGGCAGGACAGGAGGCATGTCTCTGCTCTGTTGTGTTGCATTGCAGGTTTGATTGGCAGGAAGTGGAAGTGTTGAGTAAACCTCAGGTAGTAGCAGAGGTAAAAGTGGAGACAGGAGGAGAAAAGATGTGAGGTAAAGGTGGAGAAAGAGGGTGGAGAAGAGACGTAAGGTAAAGGTGGAGAAAGAGGGTGGAGAAGAGACGTGAGGTAAAGGTGGAGAAAGAGGGTGGAGAAGAGACGTGAGGTAAAGGTGGAGAAAGAGGGTGGAGAAAGAGGGTGGAGAAGAGACGTGAGGTAAAGGTGGAGAAAGAGGGTGGAGAAAGAGGGTGGAGAAGAGACGTGAGGTAAAGGTGGAGACAGAGGGTGGAGAAGAGACGTGAGGTAAAGGTGGAGAAAGAGGGTGGAGAAGAGACGTGAGGTAAAGGTGGAGAAAGAGGGTGGAGAAGAGACGTAAGGTAAAGGTGGAGACAGAGAGTGGAGAAGAGACGTGAGGTAAAAGTGGAGAAAGAAGGTGGAGAAGAGACGTGAGGTAAAGGTGGAGACAGAGGGTGGAGAAGAGACGTGAGGTAAAGGTGGAGACAGAGGGTGGAAAAGAGACGTGAGGTAAAGGTGGAGACAGAGGGTGGAGAAGAGACGTGAGGTAAAGGTGGAGACAGAGGGTGGAGAAGAGACGTGAGGTAAAGGTGGAGACAGAGGGTGGAGAAGAGACGTGAGGTAAAGGTGGAGACAGAGGGTGGAGAAGAGACGTGAGGTAAAGGTGGAGACAGAGGGTGGAGAAGAGACGTGAGGTAAAGGTCGAGACAGAGGGTGGAGAAGAGACGTGAGGTAAAGGTGGAGACAGAGGGTGGAGAAGAGACGTGAGGTAAAGGTGGAGACAGAGGGTGGAGAAGAGACGTGAGGTAAAGGTGGAGACAGAGGGTGGAGAAGAGACGTGAGGTAAAGGTGGAGATAACAGGTTAAATACATTTAAACAAATAACAAATGTTTCCTGATCTTTCTTATATCTCTCAGATATAGGACAGACACTTCAGAACAAACTTCCTTTAGATTTTCTTGGGACTATCTATTTTTCCATGTAGTGAATCTGTTATTCAATGCATTTGTATAGCATTAAGGCCCAAAATTATTTTTCATCAAATCATTTTTGGATATATGTTTTAATGCTTAGACATGGCTGAGACTCACACACACACACACACACACACACACACACACACACACACACACACACACACTTGAGCATCACTTATTTACTCTCACCCTTGAGAGAAAGAGCACACCGATTTATCCTTGATTCCATCTCTTGCGAGGAATAAATCCTGTCCAAATCACTTTTAGTCTAAGGATTCAAGTCTGACTGGGGCTTCCAGACATACACAGGGAGACTTTCTTACACTCTTCTTCCTTGTTTATACAGTCAGCTATTTATTGAATTTTACCTTATGTCAGAAGAAAGGGTGAATATGTAATTCATATACACATGATGTCAAGGTTGAGTGTAGAGGTAGTGTAGAATCACGCGCAGGACACACAGAGGTTTCGAACAGACGTCTTTAGTGAAGTCCAAAGAACAAGCCAAACACGGCAACAGGCAACAGGCGAACTTTACGCACAGCGGTAAAGTACAAAAAATAAAGGCGCACAAAGTGTGGGACTCTCTCTAACACAAAATATACAGAGAGAACAGACAACGAGCTAGCACACAACGTGACAACGAACAATTGCACACAACACCTGACCAAACACAAGAGAACTAAATAGGACGCCTAATGAACACTAACAAGGAACAGGTGTAACAAAACAGACAAAACCAATCAAACATAGAAACATAGAACGGTGGCAGCTAGTACTCCGGAGACGACGACCGCCGAAGCCTGCCCGAACAAGGAGAAGGAGCAGCCTCGGCCGAAACCGTGACAGTACCCCCCCCGACCCCGGCCTCGGGGACGACCAGGAAGACGCGGAGCAGGGCGCGTGGGATGACCACGATGGAACTCGGTCAGAAGAGACGGGTCTAGGATGTCCCTCCTCGGCACCCAGCACCGCTCCTCCGGGCCGTACCGCTCCCACTCCACTTGGAATGGTAAAGCGGGATCCGGGTGCGCCAGCACCGGAGCCGAGGTAAACAGGTCCTTCAGTCTCCCAAAAGCCCTGTCCGCCTCAGCTGACCACCGCAAGCGCACCGGACCCCCCTTCAGAAGGGACGTTATGGGAGCTGCCACCTGTCCAAAACCCCGGATAAACCTCCGGTAGTAATTCGCAAATCCCAAGAACTGCTGCACCTCTTTAACCGTGGTTGGGGTTTGCCAATTACGCACGGCTGACACACGGTCAACCTCCATCTTCACCCCTGACGCAGACAACTGATACCCCAAAAAGGAGACTGACTCCTGGAAGAACAGACATTTCTCTGCCTTGACATACAGGTCATGCTCCAACAGCCTCCTCAACACTCGGCGCACCAGGGCTACATGCTCGGCTCGGGTAGAACTGTACACCAGAATATCGTCTATGTACACGACTACTCCCTGCCCCTTGCATGTCCCGGAAAATCTCATCTACAAAGGATTGGAAGACTGATGGAGCATTCATTAACCCGTATGGCATGACGAGATACTCGTAATGACCTGAGGTAGTACTAAATGCTGTCTTCCATTCATCGCCCTCTCTAATGCGCACCAAGTTATATGCGCTCCTGAGGTCCAATTTTGTGAAGAACCGTGCCCGGTGTAATGACTCCGTCATAGTCGCAATCAGAGGGAGTGGATAACTATATTTCACAGTAATCTGATTGAGACCGCGGTAATCAATACACGGGCGCAAACCTCCATCCTTTTTCTTCACAAAAAAGAAGCTCGAGGATGCGGGGGAAGTGGAGGGCCGTATGTATCCCTGTCTCAGAGACTCGGCAATGTATGTCTCCATCGCCCTCTTGTCCTCTTGTGACAAAGGATACACATGGCTCCGTGGGAGCGCAGCTCCTGCCTGGAGGTCTATCGCACAATCCCCCTGTCTATGAGGCGGCAATCGCGCCGCTCTCGCCTTGCTAAACACGAGTGCCAAATCCTCATACTCGGGGGGAACGTGCATTGCGGGCATTTGGTTTGGACTCTCCACCGAGGTCGCCTCTACGGAAACACCCAGACATAGCCCCTCACACTGGGCAGACCACCCCTTAAGAGCCCTCTCTCGCCACGAAATAGTAGGATCATGTGTGATCAACCAGGGAAGCCCCAGCACCACCGGATACGCAGGAGAGTCGATCAGATAGAGCTGAATCGTCTCCTCATGACCCCCCTGCGTCTCCATCCTAAGTGGCACTGTGACCTCCCTAATCAACCCGGATCCTAACGGACGGCTATCTAGGGCATGTACAGGGAAAGGATTATTTACCGGAAGGAGAGGGATCCCTAACTCTACACAGAATTTGCGGTCTACAAAATTCCCAGCTGCGCCTGAATCTACTAGCGCCTTATGCTGAGAACGAGGTGCAACCTGTGGAAAACAAACAGGTATGGTTATATGTACGACAGAAAGCTCTGGGTAAGTGGGGCACCTACTCACCTGGGAGGACTCCCCAATGTGTGGCCTGCCTTCTCTTCCACCAGGAGGCCCTCCCCAGCACCTAGCCGCGGTGTGCCCTCCACGGCCACAGTTGGTGCAGGGGACGGCCCCCCTCGGGCTCCTTCTCCTCCGTTCTCTAGCGCCAGCACCTCCGAGCTCCATAGGGCTCGGCTCGGAGGTGCTGGAGGGTGGAATGGGCAACCCCCACCCGGGACGCCCGCAGGTGGCGAGCAGGGTGTCCAGCCGAATGGCCATGTCAACCAATTGGTCAAACGAAAGCGTGGTATCCCTGCACGCCAACTCTCTACGGACGTCCTCCCGGAGGCTGCAGCGGAAGTGATCTATGAGAGCCCGCTCATTCCACCCTGCATCTGCCGCTAGAGTCCGGAATTCCAGTGCAAACTCCTGAGCGCTCCTCATCCCCTGTCGGAGGTGGAATAGACGCTCCCCCGCCGCCTTCCCCTCCGGTGGATGGTCAAACACTGCACGGAAGCGGCGGGAGAACTCCGCATAGGTGATAGTTGCGGCGTCCATTCTCCTCCATTCGGCGTTGGCCCACTCCAACGCCTTGCCGGTGAGACAGGAGATGAGGGCGGAAAAGCTCTCGTGTCCCGAGGGCGCCGGGTGTACGGTGGCGAGGTAGAGTTCAACTTGCAACAGGAACCCCTGACACCCAGCAGCGGTGCCGTCGTACGCCCTCGGGAGCGAGAGCCGAATCCCACTGGGTTCCGGAAGTTGGACAGGCGGACTGACCGATGGTGATGGTGTGGTAGGTGGGGGCGTGGGTACCCCGCTGGTCTCCCATCGATGGAGGGTGTTCATAACTCTATCCAGAGCATGCCCGATTTGGTTAATCCTGTCCTCCTGTCCACGAAGGCGCTCCTCGATGATCTCAGTGGGTGCGGTTGCTCCTGCTGATTCCATTGTAATGGTGTGTAATTATGTCAAGGTTGAGTGTAGAGGTAGTGTAGAATCACGCGCAGGACACACAGAGGTTTCGAACAGACGTCTTTAGTGAAGTCCAAAGAACAAGCCAAACACGGCAACAGGCAACAGGCGAACTTTACGCACAGCGGTAAAGTACAAAAAATAAAGGCGCACAAAGTGCGGGACTCTCTCTAACACAAAATATACAGAGAGAACAGACAACGAGCTAGCACACAACGTGACAACGAACAATTACACACAACACCTGACCAAACACAAGAGAACTAAATAGGATGCCTAATGAACACTAACAAGGAACAGGTGTAACAAAAGAGACAAAACCAATCAAACATAGAAACATAGAACGGTGGCAGCTAGTACTCCGGAGACGACGACCGCCGAAGCCTGCCCGAACAAGGAGAAGGAGCAGCCTCGGCCGAAACCGTGACACATGATGTGAAACTATGGCAGAAAACACATCACATCTCTCCAACTAGTATGATTGAATAAAGCCACATTCAGCTGAAAAAATAAGCAAAAATCAAATTAATCCATCCGCGATAAATTAAATAAGTCCAGTTCAGTTGTTAGTGTGTGAAATAATTCACGTAAGAAATACACTGAGTATTCAAAACATTAGGAACTCCTGCTCTTTCCATGACATAGACTGACCAGGTGAATCCAGGTGAAAGCTATGATCCCTTATGTCATTTGTTAAATCCACTTCAATCGGTGTAGATGAAGGGGAAGAGACAGGCTAAAGAAGGATTTTTAAGCCTTGAGACAATTGAGAGGGTGAATGGGCAAGACAAAATATTTAAGTGCCTTTGAACGGGGTATGGTGGTAGGTGCCAGGCACACCGGTTTGAGTGTGTCAAGAACTGCAAAACTGCTGTTTTTTTTGTGCTCAACAGTTGCCCATGTGTATCAAGAATGGTCCACCACCCAAAGGACATCTAGCCAACTTGACACAAGTTGAAGCATTGGAGTCAACATGGACCAGCATCCCTGTGGCACTCTTTCGACACCTTGTAGAGTTCATACCCCGACGAATTGAAGCTGTTCTGAGGACAAAAGGGGGGAGAAATATTAGGAAGGTGTTAATAATGTTTGGTATACTCAGTGTAAGTGTATTATACAGTATATCATATATTGTTATATTATAAACTGGGTGGTTCGAGTGCTGAATGCTGATTGGCTGACAGCCGTTGTATACCACGGGTATGACAACATTTATTTTTACTGTTCTAATTACATTGGTAACCAGTTTATAATAGCAGTAAGGCACCTCTGGGTTTTGTGGTATATGGCCAATATACCATGGCTAAGGGCTGTGTCCAGGCACTCCGCTTTGCATCGTGCATAAGAACAGCCCTTAGCCGTGATATATTGTCAATATACCACACCCCCACTGGTTAATTAGAGTTTAAATCTATAATATTTTGTTTGTTTGTTTGTTTTTTTGTTTGTTTTTTCCCGTCTCCTTCTCTCTTTCTCTTTCTCTTTAGTCTTGTGATATCGCTCTAATTGTATATTGATCAGCAATCGTTTGGCCTCCCCGGTGTTCTAGAGGTCACATTGAAGGTCTCACCCCTGAATCGTACCTCCACAATTCTCTGTGCCTAAAGTCAATTTCCTGTCCCTGATACCCCGGTCAATAAAAAGCAAAGAAGTTAATAAATGAATAAATATATAGAGAAACAACAATGAAATACAATACCGGGGAGCTGGTGTCTGCCTGCGCATGTCTACTAAGAATAGCAGGCAGTTGGAGGTTATATGACTCCACAGAAAACAAATAGAAAGCATTTATCATGCAACAACGCTGATGCAATTTCAGCAGCATATTGCTTTTCTTAATGACTTCCAGCCTTCTCAGCCCCACCATTTCCCCTGCCGATGTACTTTTCACTGCTTCCACTTATACAGTAGAAGCTGTGTGTGTGTGTGTGTGTGTGTGTGTGTGTGTGTGTGCAGCTCACACTGAAATGCATACATGAAAATGAGATGGTCTTGATATAGCTGCTGTATGGTGGTGTACATGTTTAATGAGGATGACAATCAACTCAGAAAATGTGATTAATTTACAGCACTAGCATGAATGTATAGATACACCAATCTGGTCCATCACTTGATTTCCAATGAAAAATAATGCATTGCTCAGTATTGCTGCTCCAATAAAACCAGAAATGTCACTGTCAGCAAAACTTGAATTTTAGTCAACCAAACTCACATCAATGATATCTTCAAGAAGTGAGGAACAGTGCATTTTGCATTTTTACAACCCACTAAAGAAATTGTAACTTCAGTATGTGTGAGGAGAATTCCTAGGGTGTCACGTTCTCTATTGCAACATTCCTGAGATTTCCCCAATCCATGTTTTCCAATGTTGATTTCCCAAATCAGCCATTGGCCACGAACACACACAGCCATCTCAGAATGAATAATTAATGTGACTTCATTATCACAACGAGCCAAACATGCCTGTAAGACACGTATTCACAGGGGTTATATACACACGCTGGAGGGTTAAATGTTCAGAACGTGGCAGATTGAAATGTAAGGAACATTATGACACAATTCCCTCCGTGCTGCAAAATGATGTCTGTTCTAAACAATATATCTACAGAATGTTCTGTAATGTTGCACCTTCCTGAACCAAGGTCAACCAAGGTCAAGCTTGATGATTGGACCAGGGAGAGATTAGAAGAGCCCAATCAGAGTGAAAGGCTGATAATGGCACTGCCGCTTTATGAGCATGTACTTTTACAACGTAGAAAAATACACATACACACAAACTCGTGCACACACAATCTCGCACACGCACACACACGATGTGGGACTTTACTGCCGTAATATATAGATATGGATATAGCCTGTATTTATTCACTGTTTAATAATCACCATGGTGCTTCCTGTTTCCATGATAGGGAAAATCTTCACTCCCTCACTCCCTTCCCCCTTCTCTCATTCTCCTCTGTCCCTCTACCCCTCTAGAACTCTCCCTCTTCCATTCTCCCTGTCCCTCTACACCTCTAGAACTCTCCCTCTTCAGTTCTCCCTGTCCCTCTACCCCTCTAGAACTCTCCCTCTTCAGTACTCCCTGTCCCTCTACACCTCTAGAACTCTCCCTCTTCAGTTCTCCTGTTCCTCTACCCCTCTAGAACTCTCCCTCTTCAGTTCTCCCTGTCCCTCTACCCCTCTAGAACTCTCCCTCTTCAGTTCTCCCTGTCCCTCTACACCTCTAGAACTCTCCCTCTTCAGTTCTCCCTGTTCCTCTACCCCTCTAGAACTCTCCCTCTTCAGTTCTCCCTGTCCCTCTATCCCTCTAGAACTCTCCCTCTTCAGTTCTCCCTGTCCCTCTACCCCTCTAGAACTCTCCCTCTTCAGTTCTCCCTGTCCCTCTACACCTCTAGAACTCTCCCTCTTCAGTTCTCCCTGTTCCTCTACCCCTCTAGAACTCTCCCTCTTCAGTT
>NC_059196.1:29264068-29289068 GCF_020615455.1 Coregonus clupeaformis | reverse complement strand
CTTGGTTGACTATTCTTGTGAGGGACTTCTGGTCACACATGCACAAATACACACACACACTCACACATTATCACACACACACAAACACACACACACACATTATCACACACACACACAAACACATACATTATCACATATACCATAGAAATATAATTAATAGAACGGACGTCCCCATTGAAATCAATGATGGCATAATGGGTGGACGCAGGCATTTTGAGTGTATCCATGCCAGGAAGTAAAAGCAGGAATGTACCCTTCAATGTTTTTATTTTATTTTATTACTTATTTATTTTTTGGGGGGGTAGATCAGCTTAATATTGCAGATAGATTGTAACTTCCATCAATGTAATTGTCTGCATCACTTCCAATCCCCCGTGTATATATATATATATATATATATATATATATATATATATATATATATATATATATATACACATACATACACATATACACACATACACACACACATACAAACATACATACAGTGGGGAAAAAAAGTATTTAGTCAGCCACCAATTGTGCAAGTTCTCCCACTTAAAAAGATGAGAGAGGCCTGTAATTTTCATCATAGGTACACGTCAACTATGACAGACAAATTGAGGAAAAAAAATCCAGAAAATCACATTGTAGGATTTTTTATGAATTTATTTGCAAATTATGGTGGAAAATAGGTATTTGGTCACCTACAAACAAGCAAGATTTCTGGCTCTCACAGACCTGAAACTTCTTATTTAAGAGGCTCCTCTGTCCTCCACTCGTTACCTGTATTAATGGCACCTGTTTGAACTTGTTATCAGTATAAAAGACACCTGTCCACAACCTCAAACAGTGACACTCCAAACTCCACTTTGGCCAAGACCAAAGAGCTGTCAAAGGAGACCAGAAACAAAATTATAGACCTGCACCAGGCTGGGAAGACTGAATCTGCAATAGGTAAGCAGCTTGGTTTGAAGAAATCAACTGTGGGAGCAATTATTAGGAAATTGAAGACATAAAAGACAACTGAAAATTCTCCCTCGATCTGGGGTCCATGCAAGATCTCACCCCGTGGGAATAAAATGATCCACAAGAACGGTGAGCAAAAATCCCAGAACAACACGGGGGCCTAGTGTGAATGACCTGCAGAGAGCTGGGACCAAAGTAACAAAGCCTACCATCAGTAACACACTACGCCGCCAGGGGACTCAAATCCTGCAGTGCCAGATGTGTCCCCTGCTTAAGCCAGTACATGTCCAGGCCCGTCTGAAGTTTGCTAGAGTGCATTTGGATGATCCAGAAGAGGATTGGGAGAATGTCATATGGTCAGATGAAACCAAAATAGAACTTTTTGGTAAAAACTCAACTAAGTCGTGTTTGGAGGACAAAGAATGCTGAGTTGCATCTAAAGAACACCATACCTACTGTGAAGCATGGGGGTGGAAACATCATGCTTTGGGGCTGTTTTTCTGCAAAGGGACCAGGACAACTGATCCGTGTAAAGGAAAGAATGAATGGGGCCATGTATCGTGAGATTTTGAGTGAAAACCTCCTTCCATCAGCAAGGGCATTGAAGATGAAACGTGGCTGGGTCTTTCAGCATGACAATGATCCCAAACACACCGCCCGGGCAACGAAGGAGTGGCTTCGTAAGAAGCATTTCAAGGTCCTGGAGTGGACTAGCCAGTCTCCAGATCTCAACCCCATAGAAAATCTTTGGAGAGAGTTAAAAGTCCGTGGTGCCCAGCGACAGCCCCAAAACATCATTGCTCTAGAGGAGATCTGCATGGAGGAATGGGCCAAAATACCAGCAACAGTGTGTGAAAACCTTGTGAAGACTTACAGAAAACATTTGACCTGTGTCATTGCCAACAAAGGGTATATAACAAAGTATTGAGAAACTTTTGTTATTGACCAAATACTTATTTTCCACCATAATTTGCAAATAAATTCATAAAAAATCCTACAATGTGATTTTCTGGAGAAAAAAAGTCTCATTTTGTCTGTCATAGTTGACGTGTACCTATGATGAAAATTACAGGCCTCTCTCATCTTTTTAAGTGGGAGAACTTGCACAATTGGTGGCTGACTAAATACTTTTTTTCCCCACTGTACATACGCATACATATCCTTTTAAAATATATATATTTTCCCCTTTATTACTTTCCAACCCCGCCACCCTTTCCCCACTTGGAGTAAACTAGTGAACAACAACGCCTAGGCCTCTACTTCCAGCCCATACCCACTGTCTACATTTTATGGACACAGTCAATTTTACAGTAATTACATTTTGTTTGTTATTTCTCCTGAACTTCTTCTACTCTCAACCTCTCCGATCATTTTCATGATGTCCATCCGGTTTACTTCTATATGCCATATCTTTCTAACTGTGCTCCTTCACAAAAGCTCCCAACCTACAACCCATACACTTATTATGGACACAGTGTGCCTACATTATTAGTTATCTTGTTATTGTTTGTTGTTAGTTGTTATTAGTCCCATCCTTCAATTCCATTCAACACCTCCCATCTATCTTTTAACACCATCCATATAGGATTTCTATTTGCCATATATTTTTCAACTGTGCTGTGATGTTTTACAAAAATTCTGAACCTTTCTATTCTCATTGTTTCTACAGATTGTAAATAAAAAAAAACATTTTTGCTAAAAGTATTATTATAATATTGATTGATTGACTATGACTTTTCAGATCACCCAGCAGTGCTATCTGCAAGGTTAGCTCCAGGTAAATATTGCAACCCTTTAGCCATTCCTGGACCTGTGTCCAAAAACAAGCTACAAATGGACAGTACCAAAACAAATGATCTAATGATTCTGTCTCTTCGCAGCAAAATCTGCAGAGCTGGGAAGATTGTATCCCCCATATAAATAACATTCTATTGGTAGCAAGAATTGTATATAATAATTTAAATTGAAAGATTCTAAGTTTTGAATCAGGTGTCGTTTTGCGTATCAGTTCTTAAACACTATGCCATGGGATCGGTACGTCAAAAATCTATGGGACGGCTGTCAATCCTTTGGTCCTTAAATGAAACTGATATACCTTTTTATTTATCACAGTTTTCGTTAACCAATTATGTTCTTTAATGCAAGGCCGACAGACAAGTTCCTTACTTTCTCCTCCTTCCACTTTCCTCGTCCATTTTTGCGGTAAGGCTGCAATTATTTGGTTGTATTTTTGGGTAGAGCAGACATTTCATATGTTTTTGTTAGCTGCATGTGCGACATAACTCCACCAGTCCTACCGATTATATCATTTACAATGATTATACCTTTTTTAAACATTTTGTAAAAAAAAAAAAGTTTTTTTATCAATTAGTATATTTGAGTTTAACCACAATATTTGTTGCATTATTTGTTCTGTCGTTTCTGGAGGATTAAATTGAAATTGCAACCAACTTTCTATGGCTTGTTTTAGAAATAGTGATATCTGGGAGATGATTTCCTTTTCAAATAACTGAAAGTGAGTGGTTGTAATCTGAATAAATGGAAAAAGGCCATTCTTGAACATTGGGTGAGACAATCTTACTAATTTGGTAGAGAACCAGTTTGGATTTAAGTATAACTTTTGTTTGACTGAAGCTTTTACTGATAGGTCTAATGCTTTAATATTTAATATTTTCTGTCCTCCGAATTCATATTCATTATATAAATAGGTCAGTTTAATTTTGTCTGGCTTGCCATTCCAAATAAAATGGAATATTTTTTTCTCATATAATTTAAAAAACTGTTCGCTAGGTGTAGGCAAGACCATAAGCAAATAAGTAAACTAGAATAATACTAAAGAGTTAATCAGGGTGATTTTTCTCCCTCACGACGCCAGGACAGCGGAGTCACTCACCACCTTCCGGAGACATTTGAAACCCCACCTCTTTAAGGAATACCTGGGATAGGATAAAGTAATCCTTCTACCCCCCCAAAAAAAATTGTAAAGTGGTTATCCCACTGGCTATAGGGTGAACGCACCAATTGGTGAGTCGCTCTGGATAAGAGCGTCTGCTAAATGACGTAAATGTGCCCTTGAGCAAGGCACTTAACCCTAATTGCTCCTGTAAGTCGCTCTGGATAAGAGCGTCTGCTAAATGACTAAAATGTAATGAAAATGTAAATGTAATTTTTCCACAAATTGACAGGCACCCACCTTTCCATGGTAGCAAGATCTTATCTATTTTTGCTAACTTTCTATTATAATTTATTGAAGTGAGATAATTTATTTCCTTTGGGATATGTATTCCGAGTATACAGACACATATCCACATCACCATCAGACCATTTTATTGGTAAACTACATGGCAATGTAACATTTTTATTTTTTATTGATCCAATACGTAATATAGTACATTTGTCATAATTTGGTTGTAATCCAGAGAGGTTAGAAAATGTATCTAGATCCTCTATGAGGCTGTGGAGTGATTAAAGTTGTGGATTTAAAAGAAAACATGAATCATCAGTGTACAATGACACGTACCCTTCAATCTTTGCTGTGATTTGTTGAGTCAATTCAACTGACATTACTACAAATACATTCCATTGCATGAGCCACATCAGTTAGCATCATTTGAATGAACATTCTACGCTGAGTCTACAAAACATTAGGAACTCTTTCCATGACATAGACTGACCAGGTGAATCCATGTGAAAGCTATGATCCCTTATTGATTTCACCTGTTAAAAACATTTCAATCAGTGTCGATGAATGGGGAGGAGACAGCCTTGAGACAATTGAGGCATGGATTGTATATGTGTGCCATTCAGAGGGTGAATGGGCAAGATATTTAAGTGCCTTTGAACAGGGCATGGTAGTAGGTGCCAGCGCACCAGTATGAGTGTGTCAAGAACTGTAACACTGCTGGGTTTTTCACGCTCAACAGTTTCCCATGTGTATCAAGAATGGTCCACCACCCAAAGGATATCCAGCCAACTTGACACAACTGAGGGAAGCATTGGATTCAACATGGTCCAGCATCCTGTGGAAGGCTGTTGTGAGGGCTAAAGGGGGTACAACTAAATATTAGGAAAGTGTTTCTAATGTTTTGTACACTCAGTTTACATTACCATGGCAATCCTGCAGCAGATGATACAACATTCCAAATTAACATGGGAATTATTGCATCACAATACCAGGCAGCCATGGCAAGTGTATCCACACCCATGAGTTTACCTGTCAAATTGCCAGGGTTAGAGCTTCCAAGCCAGTTCTATTTCTATGACACTCTTTTTCTCATATATCCTGAAGCCAAGTCAGTACCTCGAAATCGCCCCATGCAGTTTGGGTTTAGGGTGAACCACTCGACAGAGACAGCATGTTGCTATCTCCTAGAGATGAACAAAGGCCAAGATGGATAAAGGAGGCATGGTAGGGGTGGTGATCCTCCACCTACGGAAGGCGTTTGACACCGTCAACTATAAATTCCTTCTCTTCAAACTCTCCAGTTTCAAACTCTCGCAAAAATGACTGGATGGAGTCCTATCTAGCGGACCGGGTCCAGTGTGTCCGGATAAACAATAACCTGTCACCACCAAGGAGGTGCAACAAAGGAGTGCCCCTAGGGTCCATCCTTGGGTCCCTGTTGTTCAGCGTATATATCAATGAACTTCCTTCTGTGTGCCAGGGAGTGGAGATGCAGCTGTATGCTGACAGGCCTCCCCTGGAAAGACTGCTGGGAAGTGGCTGCTAAGTTTTTTTGTACCATTTTTTTCTCAAACAATAACAACCATAAATAAACAAAAGACAATAAACAAATGAACACAAATTTCAACAAACATCAATGACATCACATCTGTTCAGACACACATGTTCCCAACGCAACCATACTATCTCCCGAGTGGCGCAGTGGTCTCAAGGCACTGCATCGCAGTGTTAGCTCTGTCGTAGCCGGCCGCGACCGGGAGACCCATGGGCGCGTACAATTGTCCCAGCGTGGTCCAGGGAGGGAATGGCCGGCAGGGATGTAGCTCAGTTGGTAGAGCATGGCGTTTGCAACGCCAGGGTTCTGGTTCGATTCCCACGGGGGCCAGTATGAAAAACAAAAAATAAAATAATGTATGCATCTCACTAACTGTAAGTTGCTCTGGATAAGAGCGTCTGCTAAATGACTAAAAATTTAAACATTTAAATACACATCAATGACATCACCTGCTCAGACCCACATGTTCCCACCGCAACCATACACATCAATGACATCACACCTGCTCAGAGAGAGAGTCAAAAAGAGAATACAGACGGCTGTTGTATAGAACACCTGTCTCCAGATTACATCTTCAAACTGAGAGCAACCATGGCATCCATGACATAGAGGGAGAAGAGTTAATCCATGTATACGGTGTGATGTCACGAGAGGCTACACAGCTTTCAGCGGGATTGCTCAAGTAGTGCAAGGAGACCAGGTTCAACCAAAACAAGGATTTTATTAAAGGTCTTGGGAAACTAACGAAAGTATAACACAATACTGTTCTCTGGTGGCTCTTAAGGGTTAACAGTTCAGGGATGTCTCTTCCACATCCAAAATCATAACTCTCCCTCGCTCAAATAACTTTTCCCCAGTCTTACTGTCTTCCACGTTGCAGCTAGTGGCCAACCCAGCAAAAACGTCCTTCCAAATGTCCCACACGTATTTCCACAGGTGCATATATCCAAAGGTGAGTATTTCCCAAAGGTAAGTATCTCCAAATCCTTATATTCCTCATGGAAGTGGACGTGCAGCACTCTTGTCCTCCAGAGAGCCCAGCTTGGAGACCGTGTCTCTTCCCCTCAACAAACCTTCAGCTCATCAGCTCCTCATTGGTTTCCAGCTGCGTGGGAAGATTGGCCATAGAGGGTTGGAGTTCCCGACCATACCAGCAGATGGAGCCATAGCTGTCTGGGTTTGCAGCCATCTCAGGGGGATGTAACGTCCCTCCAGGACACAGCCTCTCGTGACATCACACATCCCCCCTCCTCGGGACCCGAGCGTCCCTCGTCGGGGTAAAGGCAGCGAAGAAGGCATCACGCCGGGAGAGGGCGTCCGCATTGCCGTGGTGCTTGCCAGACTGCTCTCTCTTCAACTCCTCCAACTCTAGGACCAGGGACTCAGCCTCCTGTTGTCTCTCCTTGAGTTTCTTACTGAACGCATCAGCCTTGGTTTTAGCAGAGTTTAGCTTCTGTTGAGCAGCTTTCAGTTCCTTCTCTCTCTCTGCCTCCGCATTCTTCATCTTGTTCTCCAACACCTTGTACTTCTCCTCTGCCTTCTTCTGGACCTCCTTACTACTGCGCAGGGTCTCCTCACACTCCTCGATGGTCCTGCGCAGCCTCTCCAGCTCCTCCTGTTGCTTAGGGAAGGAGCTCTGTTGGAGTTTAGCCTGGAGGATATCTAACTCTTCTGTCTTCATGTCTAACTGTTGCTTTAACAAACGATACCTCTCAGCGGTCCCCTTCAGACCAGACAGTTCTTTGTCCAGATTCTGTAGCTCCGTCTCTGTGTCGGTCTGGGCACCTGCCATCCCTATCAGAGCCCGGGCGGGAGTGAGTAACTCGGAGGATTGCACCGGAGCCTTCCCAGGATGAGTCTTGCCTCTCCGTTTCCGAGGTACTCGGGTTATCCCCTCTCCTGAGACTCTCTCCAGAGTGGGTAAAGGCTGGGCAGTCTCGTCCAATTAGGACAGGGACGGGGAGGGGAATCAACCACCCCCGCCGTCGTGTGTATGGTTCCCCGTGTGCTGGTCATTGTAAGTTCAGTAATGGGGTATTCTCTGGTGTCCCCATGGACACAGGAAACTGGGAGGACTTTCCCCGGGGTCAGACACGTTGGGCCCACCAAATCCTTACGCACCAGGGTGGCCCGGCTACCAGAATCCAGTAAGGCCTCCACATCATGGTGATTCACAGTTACCGGGCAGGTGGGGGTCGATCTGGGCCGCCATCTACGACTCCCAAGAGCGAGGGCAAAAAACGGTGTGTGGGTCCTGAGCTGGAGGACTCCGCAGTGGGCATAGGTTCATCGGCTGGTTTCCCACACTGCCAGGAGATATGTCCCATCTCCCCCACACGGTAACACTGTCGAAGGTTTCCCCCCTCCTGGTGTACTCTTCTTGGACCCGCCTGGTTTCTGGCTCCCCCTGGAGCCGGGATAAGTCCTGACGTGGCTGGGTTCGAGACCTTGGGGTCCTTTGGACGGGTTCTTCCCATTTGTGGTGGGGCCGCACTTCTGGGGTCTTTTCGGGAAGCATTCAGCATCTCCGCTGTGGCCTGGTACTTTTCCACAGCTTCCACGGTCAGATCAGCCGTGGTCAAGGCCTGTTGACTGATGAACCGTTTTGCCTCATAAGGCAGGGCGCGTGAGGTAACGATCCACCACAACGGCCTCCACCACCGCCGCTGCTGTATTCCTCTGCGGATCCAGCCATTTCCTTGCGATTCGGACAAGTTCATGCATCTGCGCCCGAGGAGGTTGGTCTGGTTGGAAGGTCCAGCTGTGAAAGCGCTGGGCCATACCAAACTTTTGTGAGTCCATATCTGCTGAGGATCTCAGACTTCAGGGCATCATAGTCAGTAACCTGGTCAGGGCCCAGGTCCCGGACAGCATTCAGCGATTCCCCGGTTAGAAAGGGGGGCTAACAGACCAACCCACTGTTGCTTGGGCCAGGCTTCCCTAGTGGCCGTGGCCTCAAATGCATGCAGGTATGCCTCAATGTCATCGGTAGCTCCCATCTTAGATATAAAGTCACTTGCCTTTATTGGGCGGGTATTTGGACCACCCTCTGTCTCTGCAACTGCAATTCCTCTGCCTTCAGAAGGTTGGCTTTCTTTTGCTCCTCCAAGAGAGCCACGTTTGCTTGCATCTGGGCTTGCTGGCCAGCAACAAGGGCTTTCAATATGTCCTCCATTTCAGTCGGCGGGAGCCTACGGCCAACTTGGAAAACTGGGTGATCAAACCTTCGGTATCCTCCTCTGACATGCACTATTAACGCTTGAGCGTGCCTGTATTCTCCACCATCTGTGATGTCACGAGAGGCTACACAGCTTTCAGCGGGATTGCTCAAGTAGTGCAAGGAGACCAGGTTCAACCAAAACAAGGATTTTATTAAAGGTCTTGGGAAACTAACGAAAGTATAACACAATACTGTTCTCTGGTGGCTCTTAAGGGTTAACAGTTCAGGGATGTCTCTTCCACATCCAAAATCATAACTCTCCTCGCTCAAATAACTTTTCCCCAGTCTTACTGTCTTCCACGTTGCAGCTAGTGGCCAACCCAGCAAAACGTCCTTCCAAATGTCCCACACGTATTTCCACAGGTGCATATATCCAAAGGTGAGTATTTCCCAAAGGTAAGTATCTCCAAATCCTTATATTCCTCATGGAAGTGGACGTGCAGCACTCTTGTCCTCCAGAGAGCCCAGCTTGGAGACCGTGTCTCTTCCCCTCAACAAACCTTCAGCTCATCAGCTCCTCATTGGTTTCAGCTGTGTGGGAAGATTGGCCATAGAGGGTTGGAGTTCCCGACCATACCAGCAGATGGAGCCATAGCTGTCTGGGTTTGCAGCCATCTCAGGGGGATGTAACGTCCCTCCAGGACACAGCCTCTCGTGACATCACAACGGGTAAGAGTCTAGCTACATTTTCAGATATTATAAGTTTCTAATTTTGGCAGAAAGTCGTTTTCATTGCAAGTTAAAGCGTACTGCTATCTAGCTAGCTAATGTTATGTGTATGATCTGTGTAGTAATATTATTTGTATCTCAGCAAAACATTTGCATTGCTAATTATCCTCTTAAGGATCGGACCTTTTTTTTCAATTTTCGCCTAAAATGACATGCCCAAATCTAACTGCCTGTAGCTCAGAACCTGAAACAAGGATATGCATATTCTTGATATCATTTGAAAGGAAACACTTTGAAGTTTGTGGAAATATCAAATTAATGTAGGAGAATATAACACATTAGATCTGGTAAAAGATAATACAAACAAAATAACATGTGTTTTCTATTTAATTTTTTGTTGCATCAACTTTGAAATGGCCAGACAGTGATGTAGGATTGTAGATGTAATTTAGATGTTGTCTACTAGATGGCAGCAGTGTGGGTGCAAAGTGTCAGACTGATCCAGTGAAGAATTACATCACTACACAATATTTTGTATCAAGTCTGTCAGGAGTTTTCCCAAATGTGCCGAATTGGTTTTCAAGAACATAACTATAGAGAGCATACAAAATTGCTATGGTAATACAACATTTAAGTTTGCACACTCCCAGGAATGTCATAAATGATGGATCATTAGCTTCCCTGCAGAAAAGACACACATCTAGATGGCCGGGGCGGGGGTGGGTGTGGAGCCAGAGGTCAAACTCTAGAACCCAGTTCCTATATTTGAGTATAAAAATTGATTTTTCAAACATAACTACACCACATTTTATCTCTGGGACACGCAGGATGACAAATCAGCGCAAGATTACTGAATGTAAGTACATTATTTACATTCAGAGGTGAATGTACCAAATCAATTGCCGTGATAAAAGTGGTTTGTTGTTGTGCACTATCCTCAAACAATAGCATGTTTTTTTTTTTTGCTGTAATAGCTACTGTAAATTGGACACTACAGTTAGAGTAACAATAATTTAAGCTTTCTGCCCATATAAGACATGTCTATGTCCCGGAAAGGTGTCTGTTGTTTACAACACCATTCTAGTCACATATTGCATATTGAGCAGCATAAGTATAAAGGGACACCTATCTCCTAGAGTTTATAGCCTAATGTTAGCTAGTTAACATTGAACCTAGTTGGTTAGCTTTAGCAGGTTAGCCATTCAGATTCATGCATGGTAGTATTGCCGTGTTCAAAACAACTGGGAACTTGGAAAAATACGAGGTCAAATCATATAACGTCACTGATCTTCAGGTCGGAATATCAGAGCTCTAGAAAGCGGCCCAAGTTCCCGAGTTAAAATTCCGAGTTGGATGACCGTTCAAATCGATTTTCCCAGTCGGGGCACGTTTTTTTTCTCGAGTTCCCAGTTCTTTTGACGCACTGAAGTCGAAAGTCTGAGATTTCCGAGTTCCAAGTTGTTTTGAATGTGGCATTAGAGATGGGGTTATGGTTCATGGTTTAGCTAGCTAGCTAGCTACATGTCTAAACAAAAGACTCCACTACGCAAGTAACCATTTCACTGTACCGTTTACTCCTTCTGTAACCTGTGCATGTGGCATATAAACTTAGATTTTATTTGATATAGTGTGTGTTTACCAGAGACGGTAATGTGAAGAACAACATGACCTGCAGCAAAGTCAGATTAGGATATAGGCCAAGGACTAGATCAAGTTTATTTTTATTACTAATTTTTGCTACTAGTTTCATCACTTTTAGTTTTGAAATCTTTGGTTGTTTACTACACTACCTTACTCACTCTGTTTAGCAAGTGGCCTCACATGTGAATCCTTAAAGAGATGGGTGGGGCTAAAGCTTAAGAGGATGTGAACGATGCTGAATGGGTGTAGACAAAGAAGAGCTCTCCATTAGGTCTACCAAAACATTCAAAAAGTGTGGTTACAAGTTTATCAACTTTCAAAGCATAATTACTTTCCCATTGTTCCTCAACTGCAGTGTGTGATTTACCATTTTGTAGCTCTGAGTCTCTGTTTTATTAAATGTAAAAACACAATTTCAAATGTTGCTACATAGGACCGAATCCAGTGGTGGATCACATACAGTGAGGGGAACAAAGTATTTGATCCCCTGCTGATTTTTGTACGTTTGCCCACTGACAAAGACATGATCAATCTATAATTTTAATGGTAGGTTTATTTGAACAGTGAGAGACAGAATAACAACAAAAAATAAAGAAAAACGCATGTCAAAAATGTTATTAATTGATTTGCATTTTAATGAGGGAAATACGTATTTGACCCCCTCTCAATCAGAAAGATTTCTGGCTCCCAGGTGTCTTTTATACAGGTAACGAGCGGAGATTAGGAGCACACTCTTAAAGGGAGTGCTCCTAATCTCAGTTTGTAACCTGTATAAAAGACACCTGTCCACAGAAGCAATCAATTAATCAGATTCCAAACTCTCCACCATGGCCAAGACCAAAGAGCTCTCCAAGGATGTCAGGGACAAGATTGTAGACCTACACAAGGCTGGAATGGGCTACAAGACCATCGCCAAGCAGCTTGGTGAGAAGGTGACAACAGTTTGTGCGATTATTCGCAAATGGAAGAAACACAAATGTATTGTCAATCTCCCTTGGCCTGGGGCTCCATGCAAGAGCTCACCTCGTGGAGTTGCAATGATCATGAGAACGGTGAGGAATCAGCCCAGAACTACACGGGAGGATCTTGTCAATGATCTCAAGGCAGCTGGGACCATAGTCACCAAGAAAACAATTGGTAACACACTACGCCGTGAAGGACTGAAATCCTGCAGTGCCCGCAAGGTCCCCCTGCTCAAGAAAGCACATATACAGGGCTGTCTAAAGTTTGCCAATGAACATCTGAATGGATCAGAGGAGAATTGGGTGAAAGTGTTGTGGTCAGATGAGACCAAAATCGAGCTCTTTGGCATCAACTCAACTCGCCGTGTTTGGAGGAGGAGGAATGCTGCCTATGACCCCAAGAACACCATCCCTACTGTCAAACATGGAGGTGGAAACATTATGCTTTGAGGGTGTTTTTCTGCTAAGGGGACAGGACAACTTCACTGCATCAAAGGGACGATGGACAGGGCCATGTACCGTCAAATCTTGGGTGAGAACCTCCTTCCCTCAGCCAGGGCATTGAAAATGGATGGTGGATGGGTATTCCAGCATGACAATGAGCCAAAACACACGGCCAAAGCAACAAAGGAGTGGCTCAAGAAGAAGCACGTTAAGGTCCTGGAGTGGCCTAGCCAGTCTCCAGACCTTAATCCCATAGAGAATCTGTGGAGGGAGCTGAAGGTTTGAGTTGCCAAACGACCATTAAAATGATAGACTGATCATGTCTTTGTCAGTGGGCAAAGGTACAAAATCAGCAGGGGATCAAATACTTTTTTCCCTCACTGTATGCCATGTCTTTAAATTTGCAGGTAGAGGGATTAAAAGTACATTCACATTGTAAAAATGTTGACAGCCAACTTTCTATCTCCGCTTATAACGTTTGGACATCACAGCATTCCCAGAAGGCATGAATTATTGACTGCTGTTGTGCTGTAGATTATTTTCTCTTGTATAATACATTCTATATATTAGTTTATACTGGATTAAGCATACATTTTCGATTACTTTAATTTAATTTGTTATGTATCAACACTCCCTCCATCGTGTGCCAATATCAGTTATTTTTATGTCTTGGTTACAATAGCTTATATTTAGTTTATAATTCTGTTATGGAAGTGATTTTATTTTCTTATTACCACGTGTGTCATTTATGGTTTCTCTGCCTTTAGTTTTCCATGTGGGCCAATTTATCAGTGAATTCTTAAAAGCTATCAAAGGATTGTTTGATAGGGATGTGTTTTTAGGGAGTGATATTGGTTCTTGTTGTTATAGTGTTCTGAACTATGAAGTTGTTCATGTTCTTAGCTCCATCCTTTGAAAACAAAAACGTGAAAAGATTATCTTTAGTGCATTTAACTATATGTCGTGAGAAAAAGCCTGGGGTGGCGAGTTGATACAATTCCAAATCTGGAAGGTTAAAACCACCCTCAGATTTAGGGACATGTAAAACGTTCCTATTTATTTTATGAGTTTTATTTGCCCATATGAAGTCTGTTGTGGCTGGGTATACTTTTTTAAAAGAATGGCTTTGGTGGGGTAATTGGTGTTACCAAAAATAAATATAAAAACTTTGGGAGCCAAGCCATTTTAAAGAGGTTTATTCTACCTGTAAGACTTATGGGGAAATTATTCCATTTAATTAGATCTGCTTTCATGTTGTTGAGTAATGGGATACATTTAACATCATTTATGGAGAATGTATCACAATGGCTCAACGACTCCTGTCTCACCCTAAATGTGGGGAAAACAGTGCATTTTCCCATCAATCAAATGCAGCCTAGCCAATTTCCGGTTCATCAGAAACTCTCTCTCCACCGTGGCTTCCAGAATGTCCTAGCATGGTATAGTTTTCTCCCATCTCTCCTACTGCATCATCACCTGCTCACAAGCATGTGAGACATCCCTGAAACCTCTCAAATCAATCTACAAAGAAGACAAAAAAACATGGCAATACCACCACTGCAATAAAATCACCAAGTTCAACCTTTTTAGGTTCAACAACTTCATTCTGTTCTCAGACATCTGACTGGTTTACAAGATAACTCACAATCTAGCACCTCCACCCTTGATTTAATTTATTAGGATCCTGAGGGTCTTTGTAAACCTCTGCTTCGAGAAAAATAGCTGGGTAACAAGAACCTCCACCAGAGGGGACTGTAGCATCCCCAATCGGCCATCTCATTCAAAAAAGCTAAGAAATGCAATGGCCTCCTTTCTCTTCTGAAAACATTATGTTTTTCTGGTGCATAGTCACTAACAAATAGAGGGAGCTACAGTCGTGGTCAAAAGTTTTGAGAATGACACAAATATTAATTTTCACAAAGTCTGCTGCCTCAGTTTTGATGATGGCATTTTGCATATGGTAGGCCATCAGTACTTCTCGGTCAGGCAGCGCATTGTACTCATGTCACGACTTCCGCCGAGGCTGCCCCCCCTCCTGGTTCGGGCAGGCTTCGGCGCTCGTCATCACCGGAGTACAATGCGCTGCCTGACGAGAAGTACTGGTGGCCTACCTTGGCTAAGGATGTGACGGTGTATGTTTCCTCATGCTTAATGTGCGCCCAGAGTAAGGCACCTAGGCACCTCCCAGCGGGTAAGCTACAACCTTTACCAGTTCCACAACGACTATGGTCTCACCTGAGTATTGATTTTCTCACTGATCTTCCCCCTCCCAAGGTAACACCGCTACCCTGGTTGTTGTGGACTGCTTTTCAAAGTCCTGCCGCCTCCTTCCTCTGCCCGGTCACCCCGCGGCCCTACAAACTGCGGAGGCTCTGTTTACTCACGTCTTCCGGCACTACAGGGTACCAGAGGATATAGTGTCCGACCGAGGTCCCCAGTTCACGTCTGGGGGTCTCGGTCAACCTGACCTCTGGATTTCACCCCGAGAGTAATGGGCAGGTGGAAAGGGTGAATCAAGATGTGGGTAGGTTCCTGCGGACCTACTGTCAGGACCGGCCGCGGGAGTGGTCGGTGTTCCTGCCATGGGCAGAATATGCTCAGAACTCTCTCCGCCACTACTCTACTAACCTAACACCCTTCCAATGTGTTTTAGGTTACCAACCGGTCCTGGCACCTTGGCACCAGAGCCAGACTGAGGCTCCTGCAGTGGATGACTGGTTTTGGCATGTGGAGGAGACTTGGGACGCTGCCCACGTTCGCCTCCAGCGCGCCGTGCGTCATCAGAAGGCCAACGCTGACAGCCACCGCAGGGAGGCCCCGGTGTTCGTACCAGGGGATCGGGTCTGGTTCTCGACCCGGAATCTGCCCCTCCGCCTGCCCTGCCGGAAGCTGAGCCCGCGGTTTGTGGGGACGTTTATAGTCCTGAGGAGAATAAACGAGGTGACATACAGGTTGTTACTCCCCCCTGATTACCGAATTAACCCCTCGTTTCATTTGTCTCTCCTCAAGCCGGTGGTAGCTGGTCCGCTCCAGGAGTCTGAGGTGCGGGAGGTTCCTCCACCTCCTCTGGACATTGAGGGGCCCCCGGCGTACTCGGTCCGTTCCATCCTGGATTCGAGGCATGGGGTGGGGGGCCTTCAGTATCTCGTGGAGTGGGAGGGGTATGGTCCGGAGGAACAGTGCTGGGTCCCAAGATGGGACATCCTCGATCCCTCCCTGTTGAGGGAGTTTCCACCGTCGCCATCCGGCTCGCCCTGCTCCGCGTCCTCCTGGCCATCCCTGAGACCGGGGTCAGCGCACTGCTGGAGTCGCGCATCGGGGTGGGGGGGTACTGTCACGACTTCCGCCGAGGCTGCCCCCCTTCCTGGTTCGGGCAGGCGTCGGCGTTCGTCGTCACCGGAGTACTAGCTACTTCTGATCCCATTCCACTTATCCCACTTATCCACTCCACTTGTCATGTCTTGTCAAGCACACACACTTGGTGCTCATTCTCATTCCCCAAATTAGTATGTGTATAAGTGTTCCCTCTGTTCCCCTTGTCTTTGTGAGTGATTGTTTGTTGTGAGAGCATGTAACTTGGTTGAGCTACTATTCCTTGTGTTTATGCCAAGGTGGATATTTTTCCTTGTAATAGTTTCATTTGACGCTTGGGGCATTTGAACCCAAACGAGGGCATTGCGTTCATCCACCTCTGGCCTGCTGGCTCCCCTACCTCTGCGGAAGCATAGTTCCCGCTCAGCCCAGTCAAAACTGTTCGCTGCTCTGGCACCCCAATGGTGGAACAAGCTCCCTCACGACGCCAGGACAGCGGAGTCACTCACCACCTTCCGGAGACATTTGAAACCCCACCTCTTTAAGGCATATCTGGGATAGGATAAAGTAATCCTTCTACCCCCCCCTTACCCCAACCCAAACCCCAACCCCCAAAAAAAAAAAAAAAAGTAATTTTGTTTGTAAATTAAAAATAATAATAATAACGAAACAATTTACAAAATGATAAATAAACTGCTGAGGACTGGGGTAAAGTAATTTTCTCTGATGAATCCCCTTTCTGATTGTTTGGGGCATCCAGGAAAAAGCTTGTCCAGAGAAGACATGGTGAGCGCTACCATCAGTCCTGTGTCATGCCAACAGTAAAGCATCCTGAGACCATTCATGTGTGGGGTTGCTTCTCAGCCAAGGGAGTGGGCTCACTCACTCAAAGCCATGAATAAAAAATGGTACCAACACATCCTCCGAGAGCAACTTCTCCCAACCATCCAAGAACAGTTTGGTGACGAATAATGCCTTTTCCAGCATGATGGAGCACCTTGCCATAAGGCAAAAGTGATAAATAAGTGGCTCGGGGAACAAAACATCGACATTTTGGGTCCATGGCCAGGAAACTCCCTAGATCTTAATCCCATTGAGAACTTGTGGTCAATCCTCAAGAGACAAACAAAAACCCACAAATTCTGACAAACTCCAAGCATTGATTATGCAAGAATGGGCTGCCATCAGTCAGGATGTGGCCCAGAAGTTAATTGACAGCATGCCAGGGCAGATTGCAGAGGTCTTGAAAAATAAATATTGACTCTTTGCATAAACGTAATGTAATTGTCACTAAAAGCCTATGACACTTATGGAAAGCTTGTAATTATACTTCAGTATACCATAGTAACATCTGACAAAAGTATCTAAAAACACTGAAGCAGCAAACTTTGTGAAGACCAATACTTGTGTCATTCTCAAAACTTTTGACCATGACTGTAGATGTATATAGTTGTAAATAGATGTATATAGCTGTAAATACAGTGGGGAGAACAAGTATTTGATACACTGCCGATTTGCAGGTTTTCCTACTTACAAAGCCTGTAGAGGTCTGTAATTTTATCATAGGTACACTTCAACTGTGAGAGACGGAATCTAAAATAAAAATCCAGAAAATCACATTGTATGATTTTTAAATATTTAATTTGCATTTTATTGCATGACATAAGTATTTAATCACCTACCAACCAGTAAGAATTCCGGCTCTCACAGACCTGTTAGTTTTTCTTTAAGAAGCCCTCCTGTTCTCCACTCATTACCTGTATTAACTGCACCTGTTTGAACTCGTTACCTGTATAAAAGACAGCTGTCCACACACTCAATCAAACAGACTCCAACCTCTCCACAATGGCCAAGACCAGAGAGCTGTGTAAGGACATCAGGGATAAAATTGTAGACCTGCACAAGGCTGGGATGGGCTACAGGACAATAGGCAAGCAGCTTGGTGAGAAGGCAACAAATGTTGGCGCAATTATTAGAAAATTGAAGAAGTTCAAGATGACGGTCAATCACCCTCGGTCTGGATTAAAATCCTGCAGCGCACACAAGGTCCCCCTGCTCAAGCCAGTGCATGTCCAGGCCCGTTTGAAGTTTGCCAATGACCATCTGGATGATCCAGAGGAGGAATGGAGAAGGAGATCATCTGGTCTGATGAGACAAAAATAGATATTTTTGGTCTAAACTCCACTCGCCGTGTTTGGAGGAAGAAGAAGGATGAGTACAACCCCAAGAACACCATCCCAACCGTGAAGCATGGAGGTGGAAACATCATTCTTTGGGGATGCTTTTCTGCAAAGGGGACAGGACGACTGCACCGTATTGAGGGGAGGATGGATGGGGCCATGTATTGCGAGATCTTGGCCAACAACCTCCTTCCCTCAGTAAGAGCATTGAAGATGGGTCTTCCAGCATGACAACGACCCGAAACACACAGACAGGGCAACCAAGGAGTGGCTCCGTAAGAAGCATCTCAAGGTCCTGGAGTGGCCTAGCCAGTCTCCAGACCTGAACCCAATAGAAAATCTTTGGGGGGAGCTGAAAGTCCGTATTGCCCAGCGACAGCCCCAAAACCTGAAGGATCTGGAGAAGGTCTGTATGGAGGAGTGGGCCAAAATCCCTGCTGCAGTGTGTGCAAACCTGGTCTAGACCTACAGGAAACGTATGATCTCTGTAATTGCAAACAAAGGTTTCTGTACCAAATATTAAGTTATGCTTTTCTGATGTATCAAATACTTATGTAATGCAATAAAATGCAAATTAATTACTTAAAAATCATACAATGTGATTTTCTGGATTTTTGTTTTAGATTCCGTCTCTCACAGTTGAAGTGCACCTATGATAAAAATTACAGAACTCTACATGCTTTGTAAGTAGGAAAAACCTGCAAAATCGGCAGTATGTCAAATACTTGTTCTCCCCACTGTATATAGCTGTAAATAGATGTATACAGTGAGTGAATAAAGTATTTGATCCCCTGCTGATTTTGTACGTATGCCCACTGACAAAGACATGATCAGTCTATAATTTTAATGGTAGGTTTATTTGAACAGTGAGAGACAGAATAACAACAACAAAATCCAGATAAAAGCATGTCAAAAATGTTATAAATTGATTTGCATTTTAATGAGGGAAATAAGTAAAACATGCAAATCATGACTTAGTACTTGGTGGCAAAACCCTTGTTGGCATTCACAGAGGTCAGACGTTTCTTGTAGTTGGCCACCAGGTTTGCACACATCTCAGGAGGGATTTTGTTCCACTCCTCTTTGCAGATCTTCTCCAAGTCATTAAGGTTTCGAGGCTGACGTTTGGCAACTCGAACCTTCAGCTCCCTCCACAGATTTTCTAAGGGATTAAGGTCTGGAGACTGGCTAGGCCACTCCAGGTCCTTAATGTGCTTCTTCTTGAGCCACTCCTTTTTGCATTGCCGTGTGTATTGGGTCATTGTCATGCTGGAATACCCATCCACGACCCATTTTCAATGCCCTGGCTGAGGGAAGGAGGTTCTCACCCAAGATTTGACGGTACATGGCCCCGTCCATCGTCCCTTTGATGCAGTGAAGTTGTCCTGTCCCCTTAGCATAAAAACACCCCCAAAGAATAATGTTTCCACCTCCATGTTTGACGGTGGGGATGGTGTTCTTGGGGTCATAGGCAGCATTCCTCCTCCTCCAAACACGGCGAGTTGAGTTGATGCCAAAGAGCTCGATTTTGGTCTCATCAGACCACAACACTTTCACCCAGTTCTCCTCTGATCCATTCAGATGTTCATTGGCAAACTTCAGACGGACATGTATATGTGCTTTCTTGAGCAGAGGGAACTTGGGGGCGCTGCAGGATTTCAGTCCTTCACGGCGTAGTGTGTTACCAATTGTTATTTTTTCTTGGTGACTATGGTCCCAGCTGCCTTGAGATCATTGACAAGATCCTCCCGTGTAGTTCTGGGCTGATTCCTCACCATTCTCATGATCATTGCAACTCCACGAGGTGAGATCTTGCATGGAGCCCCAGGCCAAGGGAGATTGACAGTTATTTTGTGGTTCTTCCATTTGCGAATAATCGCACCAACTGTTGTCACCTTCTCACCAAGCTGCTTGGCGATGGTCTTGTAGCCCATTCCAGCCTTGTGTAGGTCTACAATCTTGTCCCTGACATCCTTGGATAGCTCTTTGGTCTTGGCCATGTTGGAGAGTTTGGAATCTGATTGATTGATTGATTGCTTCTGTGGACAGGTGTCTTTTATACAGGTAACAAGCTGAGATTAGGAGCACTCCCTTTAAGAGTGTACTCTTAATCTCAGCTCGTTACCTGTATAAAAGACACCTGGGAGCCAGAAATCTTTCTGATTGAGAGGGGGTCAAATACTTATTTCCCTCATTAAAATGCAAATCAATTTATACAATTTTTGACATGCGTTTTTATGGATTTTTTTGTTGTTATTCTGTCTCTCACTGTACAAATAAACCTACCATTAAAAGTATAGACAGATCATTTGTTTGTCAGTGGGCAAACGTACAAAATCAGCAGGGGATCAAAAACTTTTTTCCCCTCACTGTATAGCTTAATTCTTGTGTTTTATTTCTCATGTCTTTTAAATGTTTCTTATTTAACTCTGCATAGTTGGCAAAGTGCTTGTATGTAAGTATTTCACTGTAAGGTCTACACCCGTTGTATTCGGCGCATGTGTCAAATACAAAAACAAGCGCTAACAAACAAGCACAAATAAACAAAAGAGTTGTATAGGGAATGAGTTTCTCGCTCAAAGGTGTCATGTTGCTCCCATGAACAAGCTCTAGTTTCAACCTCAGCCGTCCTCAGCCGATCCCTTCACTCAATCCTGTTTCATTATTATGAGGCTCTGTACCACACACACACACAACACGCAAACACACACTCACGCACACACACTCGCGAACAAACACACACTACTTTAATAAAGACTGAATTAGCTCCCTGGCGCAGCTCTCTGAGACAATCTGGCAGTGGGTGGCTTTACTGAAGAAAATATTTTATTTCTACCATAAATACCCTCCCACCTCTCTCCTGCCTTCTAAATGCACAGAGAGGGGGAGAACATGTGAGAGGGAGAGGAGTGAAAGAGAGAGAGAGAGAGAGAGAGAGAGAGAGAGAGAGAGAGAGAGAGAGAGAGAGAGAGAGAGAGAGAGAGAGAACATGTGAGAGGGAGAGGAGTGAAAGAGAGAGAGATAACATGTGAGAGGGAGAGGAGTGAAAGAGAGAGAGAACATGTGAGAGGGAGAGGAGTGAAAGAAAGATAGATAACATGTGTGAGGGGGATGGGTGAAAGAGATGGAGAGAGAAAAAACCAAAGACAGAAAGAGAAAGAGAAAGAGAAGAGATAGACTGTAATGGTCTGGCAGAGGTGACTTTGACTCCAGGGCTGTTAAGATTTTAGCATTCCTGGTCCCTTCTCTCCCAGCTCTCGCTCTATACATGTCTTTCTCTCATTCTCGTTCCCCTTCTCTCTATCTCTGATTCATTACTTCATTACAGTTCTCAGAACTGTTGATGACTACCTGACACCTCTGACGCTCAACCGCTCCAAGACTGAAGTCTGCTAGCTAGAGTCTTGCAGTGAACCAGGCCTTCTCTCCTCAGTCAATGTCACGATTGATGTATAAACACACAGACAAGAGCAAGATGGCTGCCTCTCCACACTGCTCCTACACACACACACACACACACACACACCCACATGCACACACAAACAAACACACACACACAGACACCAAAGAGGAGACCGAGATTGCTGTTTCATACGTTCTCTCTTCCTTGAAGAGTTGCCATGGTGCTCTCTCAGAGAGGATTGATGACAACAATGTAAACACATGAATGTGGAAACAGATACTTACCTGGTTATATTTTTAACATACAGTTTGTTTAGCGTAACAGCTGATGAGAGAACGATGAACATGAAACACACCAAGACAGCCTTAAATATTCACCCCCTGAACTCATATTCTCTCAATACAGTAATCTTTTCCTGGATAGATATTCTCTCAATATAGTAATCATTTCCTGGATAGATATTCTCTCAATATAGTAATCATTTCCTGGATAGATACTCTCTCAATAAGGTAATTGTTTCCTGGCTAGATATTCTCTCAATATAGTAATCATTTCCTGTACAGATACTCTCTCAATATAGTAATAATTTCCAGGATAGATACTCTCTCAATATAGTAATCATTTCCTGGATAGATACTCTCTCAATATAGTAATCATTTCCTGGATATATATTCTCTCAATATAGTAATCATTTTCTGGATAGATATTCTCTAGATATAGTAATCATTTCCTGGATAGATATTCTTTCAATATAGTAATCATTTCCTGGATAGATATTATTTCAACATAGTACTAATTTCCTGGATAGATATTCTCTCAACATAGTAATATTTTCCTGGATAGATATTCTCTAGATATAGTAATATGTTCTGGATAGCTCTAACAAGATAGAGCACAAGTGGGTGGTACAGTTCATCATATGGTGAGCAGCAAAAGGTCCCCGACTGGGATGTCTGACATTCCTGATCCAGCATTTAAAAACCTTCTAGATGATGTGAGTCCTATTTTAGGCATGGCTGGCCTGTGAATCACTCTGGTGATGCTACTTAAAGCAAGATGCAGTCTATTCTAATCCCTCATTCCATATTAATGGTTGTTCATCCACACTGACTGCTCCCATTGACACTAATTTGTTGATTTGCACATTGTTACCTCACAGCTGTCAAATCACATTAATCTAACACGGCATGTATATATACCAGTACTACCAGACCTACCAGTCATAATAATCTCAACGCTCCCCATCTCTCTACATATACATCTGCACCTTCTACCCTTCTACCTCTCCTTTCCTCCTTCTACCACCCTCCATCCCTCCTTCCCCCTCTTACTCCTTCATGTCTTTCTAGTATAGCGTATGAACAAGTCAAACTTTCTGGCAAATCTTCTATAACTAACTCCATGCATAATTCATAGAAACATCTAAAGTATATTTTGTCCTGTGTGTGTTCTCCCCGCGACCTCTCTCGTCCTCTCCGTCTTCAGTAGCTCCACCTCAGGTTGACCTCTTCCCCTCCTGTCCAGGGATACACATTATTACAACAACCATTTGCGTATTTCCTGGTAGCGCAGATAAGACAGGAGCACCTTCAACTCAGAACACCCCCTCAGCCTCTCCAAGTTGGAGGGTGAATTAGAAATTCTGGTTGTTAGTGGGAAATAGAGCGATATGTTTTAGCGGCTTTGATCAACGATCATTAATGTATTCCTGTACTCCTGGAACCAACACTGAGAGCTCAGTCTGGCTCCTAAACAGTGGAATCACATTTAGAAGTCCAGGTGCAGGTGCAGGTAATGGAAAAGAATGAGGCTCTATCACAACTCAATCCAAATGAACACGTTCAATATTTATGAAGAGCCAACATTTCAGAATATGCTGTAGACAAATATATTGACGGCAGAAACTGTACTTGGCTGGAGAATAAAGATATTTGCTTTGTAAAAAAAAAAAGAGATTCCCAGATAAAGCGAGACAGACAGACAGACATAGACAAAGAAGACAAATACCTGTACTGTCTGTCTGTCTGTCTGTCTGTCTGTCTGTCTGTCAACATGTCTTTGTCTATATCTCTGTCTTTCTCTCAATGTGTCTGTGTGTCTGTCTATCTGTCTTTATCTTTGTGTATGTCTGTCTGTCTGTCTGAATGTCTGTTGCCCCTCTCCCTTTCTCCCATACACAAACACACACACACACACACACACACACACACACACACGTTCAAACTTCTCATTTCCATTTAACTTTCAGCTGAAAGCAGTAAAAACAGGTCATCGAAGACAGGAGACAGATGCCTATCTGACCACTGGAGGTGTCTGTGTGCGTGTGTGTGTGTGTGTGTGTGTGTGTGCATGTGTGTGTGTGTGTGTGTGTGTGTGTGTGTGTGTGTGTGTGTGTGTGTGTGTGCGTGCGTGTGCCATACCAATCTGAGTGGTGGACGTCTGATAAATACGCTGAGAGAAGCTGGCATGGTGCTATCAATCACAGAGACCTTGGGCCATGGCAGCAAAATAAAATAACACGTCCCAAGAGCAGGGGGAGGAGAAATATGTACGCCATAGAATGACAATGACAGAGATCCTCAGACATGAATGGGATTACAAATCAGACACAGTAGTGTTAACACCACACCTATGCTTAAATGGGCTTATGCAGGCTCCTGATACAATGTAGCTACACACGTACATCAATACTGATACAGTGTAGCTACACACATACATCAATACTGATTCAGTGTAGCTACACACATACATCAATACTGATACAATGTAGCTACACACATACATCAATACTGATTCAGTGTAGCTACACACATACATCAATACTGATTCAGTGTAGCTACACACATACATCAATACTGATACAGTGTAGCTACACACATACATCAATACTGATACAGTGTAGCTACACACATACATCAATACTGATACAGTGTAGCTACACACATACATCAATACTGATACAATGTAGCTACACACATACATCAATACTGATACAGTGTAGCTACACACATACATCAATACTGATTCAGTGTAGCTACACACATACATCAATACTGATACAGTGTAGCTACACACATACATCAATACTGATACAGTGTAGCTACACACATACATCAATACTGATACAGTGTAGCTACACACATACATCAATACTGATACAATGTAGCTACACACATACATCAATACTGATACAGTGTAGCTACACACATACATCAATACTGATTCAGTGTAGCTACACACATACATCAATACTGATACAGTGTAGCTACACACATACATCAATACTGATTCAGTGTAGCTACACACATACATCAATACTGATACAGTGTAGCTACACACATACATCAATACTGATACAGTGTAGCTACACACATACATCAATACTGATTCAGTGTAGCTACACACATACATCAATACTGATTCAGTGTAGCTACACACATACATCAATACTGATACAGTGTAGCTACACACATACATCAATA
>NC_059196.1:29244068-29259068 GCF_020615455.1 Coregonus clupeaformis | reverse complement strand
GAGTTGATCTGAGGATAGGTGGTTTGAGTGTGTGAGTAGCCACACGAAAAAATACTACAGTTTACTATAGAATACTAAAGAACTTACTATACAGTGGGGAGAACAAGTATCTGATACACTGCCGATTTTGCAGGTTTTCCTACTTACAAAGCATGTAGAGGTCTGTAATTTTTATTATTGGTACACTTCAACAGTGAGAGACGGAATCTAAAACAAAAATCCAGAAAATCACATTGTATGATTTTTAAGTATTTAATTTTCATTTTATGGCATGACATAAGTATTTGATACATCAGAAAAGCAGAACTTAATATTTGGTACAGAAACGTTTGTTTGCAACTACTGAGATCATACGTTTCCTGTAGGTCTTGACCAGGTTTGCACACACTGCAGCAGGGATTTTGGCCCACTCCTCCATACAGACCTTCTCCAGATCCTTCAGGTTTCGGGGCTGTCGCTGGCCAATATGGACTTTCAGCTCCCTCAAAATATTTTCTATTGGGTTCAGGTCTGGAGACTGGCTAGGCCACTCCAGGACCTTGAGATGCTTCTTACGGAGCCACTCCTTAGTTGCCCTGGCTGTGTGTTTTGGGTCGTTGTCATGCTGGAAGACCCAGCCACGACCCATCTTCAATGCTCTTACTGAGGGAAGGAGGTTGTTGGCCAAGATCTCGCGATACATGACCCCATCCATCCTCCCCTCAATACGGTGCAGTCGTCCTGCCCCCTTTGCAGAAAAGCATCCCCAAAGAATGATGTTTCCACCTCCATGCTTCACGGTTGGGATGGTGTTCTTGGGGTTGTACTCATCCTTCTTCTTCCTCCAAACACGGCGAGTGGAGTTTAGACCAAAAAGCTCTATTTTTGTCTCATCAGACCACATGACCTTCTCCCATTCCTCCTCTGGATCATCCAGATGGTCATTGGCAAACTTCAGACGGGCCTGGACATGCGCTGGCTTGAGCAGGGGGACCTTGCGTGCGCTGCAAGATTTTAATCCATGACGGCGTAGTGTGTTACTAATGGTTTTCTTTGAGACTGTGGTCCCAGCTCTCTTCAGGTCATTGACCAGGTCCTGCCGTGTAGTTCTGGGCTGATCCCTCACCTTCCTCATGATCATTGATGCCCCACGAGGTGAGATCTTGCATGGAGCCCCAGACCGAGGGTGATTGACCGTCATCTTGAACTTCTTCAATTTTCTAATAATTGCGCCAACAGTTGTTGCCTTCTCACCAAGCTGCTTGCCTATTGTCCTGTAGCCCATCCCAGCCTTGTGCAGGTCTACAATTGTATCCCTGATGTCTTTACACAGCTCTCTGGTCTTGGCCATTGTGGAGAGGTTGGAGTCTGTTTGATTGAGTGTGTGGACAGGTGTCTTTTATACAGGTAACGAGTTCAAACAGGTGCAGTTAATACAGGTAATGAGTGGAGAACAGGAGGGCTTCTTAAAGAAAAACTAACAGGTCTGTGAGAGCCGGAATTTTTACTGGTTGGTAGGTGATCAAATACTTATGTCATGCAATAAAATGCAAATTAATTACTTAAAAATCATACAATGTGATTTTCTGGATTTTTGTTTTAGATTCCGTCTCGCACAGTTGAAGTGTACCTATGATAAAAATGACAGACCTCCTCCTCCATGCTTTACCTTGGGTACTACACATGCGGAGATCATCCGTTCACCCACACCGTGTCTCACAAAGATACAGCGGTTTGAACCAAAAATCTCAAATTTGGACTCCAGACCAAAGGACACATTTCCACTGGTCTAATGTCCAATGCTCGTGTTTCTTGGCCCAAGCAGGTCTCTTCTTCTTATTGGTGTCTTTTAGTAGTGGTTTCTTTGTAGAAATTTGACCATGAAGGCCTGATTCACACAGTCTCCTGTGAACAGCTGATGTTGAGATGTGTCTGTTACTTGAACTCTGTGTAGCATTTATTTGGGCTGCAATTTCTGAGGCTGGTAACTCTAATGAACGTATCCTCAGCAGCAGAGGTAACTCTGGGTCTTCCATTCCTGTGGTTGTCCTCATGAGAGCCAGTTTCATCATAGCGCTTGATGGTTTTTGCGACTGCACTTGAAGAAACTTTCGAAGTTCTTGAAATGTTCCTTATTGACTGACCTTCATGTCTTAAAGTAATGATGGACTGTCATTTATCTTTGCTTATTTGAGCTGTTCGTGCCATAAAAATAGTAAAACCCTTGAATAAGTAGGTGTGTCCAAACTTTTGACTGGTAGTGTATATATATTTAAGAGCCAAAAGGTTTATAAACGAAAATACATTTAATCCTAGATGCCATCTTGTCTCATTGAGTTACATACTAAGTTTAGCTAGCTTAATTTGGCTACACTCATATGAAGGATGAAATGTCACTATTTAAAACAGTTAAATTCTACATCAAAAGGATGAGAAAACACATCACAGTTTAGATAAACTGTCACATTCATTCATGAACGGGTCAGACCAAGGCGCAGTGTGATATGCATACATGTTTATTTGACTTATAAACACAACGTCAAAACAACAAACGAAACGTGAAGTCCAAGGTATACAAACCACATACCTCAACACGGAACAAGATCCCACAACCCACTAGTGCAAATAGGCTGCCTAAGTATGGTCCCCAATCAGAGACAACGAGCGACAGCTACCTCTGATTGGGAACCACCACACCGGCCAACATAGATCTAGACGTACTAGATCTAAACCTAGAAAATACAACATAGAACATCACAACATAGAAAATCACACCCTGACTCAACAAACAAGAGTCCCCAGAGTCAGGGCGTGACAGTATCCCCCCCCCCCAAGGGTGCGGACTCCGACCGCACAACCTGTACTTAACAGGGTAGGGGCCGGGTGGGCATTCTGCCTCGGAGGCGGATCCGGCTCTGGGCGTGACCACCACCTATTCTCCACCTCCCTGTTGCGCCCCTGGTCTGGTCTGGACCTCAGCGCGCTGCTTCCCCTCTCCTTCCTCCCACTATACTCCAAGCCCTGTCTGGACCCTGGTGTGGGAGACCCCGAATCTGGAGAGGGGCTGACGTCTGGGTCTGGACTGGAGCCGCTGACCGGAGCTGGACCGGGCACCGGTGGAGCGGACTGCTCAGGCTCCGGAGTGGAGCCGCTGACCGGAGCTGGATCAGGCACCGGTGGAGCGGACTGCTCTGGCTCCGGAGTGGAGCCGCTGACCGGAGCTGGACTGGACCCCGGTGGAGTGGACTGCTCTTGCTCCGGAGTGGAGCAGCTGACCGGAGCTGGATCAGGCACCGGTGGAGCGGACTGCTCTGGCTCCGGACTGGAGCAGCTTACCGGAGCTGGATCAGGCACTGGTGGAGCGGACTGCTCTGACTCCGGACTGGAGCTGCTGACTGGTGCCGGACCAGGCACCGGTGGAACGGGCACGGGTCGTGACGGACTGGACACACTCACCACTGGTCTGATGCGAGGAGCAGGCACGGGCCGAACCGGACTAGGAACATGCACCACTGGCTTGGTGCGAGGAGCAGAAACAGGCCGGGCCGGGCTGGCGACGCGCACCACTGGCTTGGTGCGAGGGGCAGGAACAGGCCGGGTCGGGCTGGCGACGCGCACCACTGGCTTGGTGCGAGGAGCAGGCACGGGCCGAACCGGACTAGGAACATGCACCACTGACTTGGTGCGAGGAGCAGAAACAGGCCGGGTCGGGCTGGCGACGCGCACCACTGGCTTGGTGCGAGGAGCAGAAACAGGCCGGGTCGGGCTGGCGACGCGCACCACTGGCTTGGTGCGAGGAGCAGGAACGGGCCGGACCGGACTGCGAAGGCGGACTGGAGGTCTGGAGCGGAGAGCTGGCACAACCTGTCCTGGCTTGCTACCCACTTTCGCACTACACGTGCGGGGCGCTGGCACAGGACGCACTGGGCTGTGCACGCGTACTGGCGATACAGCTCGTAGAACCGGCGCAGGATATGCGGGACCGAGGAGGCGTACTGGAGACCAGGAGCGTTGAGCCGGCACACCCCGTCCTGGCTGGATGCCCATATTCGCACGGCACGTGCGTGGTGCTAGCACAGGACGTACAGGACTGTGCCGGCACACTGGCGACACATTACGTAGTTCCGCATAACACAGAGCCTGCCCAGTCACACGCCTCCTCGTGTGAGTAAGGGGAGTTGGCTCTGCTCTAACGCTAGGCTCCGCCAACCACCCTTTTAGCCCCCCCCAAAAAAAATATTGGGGCTGTCTCTCGGGCTTCCTCCTCGACCGGCGTCCTCTGTGTTGCCGTTGCTCCTCTCCTGCCAAAATTTGCCCACCTGTGACATGGCTATTCGCTCCTCCTGGGCACGCTGCTTGGTCCTCGTTTGGTGGGATCTTCTGTCGCGTTCGTTGACGGACGGGACGGACCAAGGCGCAGCGTGATATGCAAACATGTTTATTTACACGAATAAACACACGACAAAACAATAAACCAACAAAACGTGACGTCCGAAGGTACACACAACAAACCTCACACGGAACAAGATCCACAACCCACTAGTGCCAATAGGCTGCTTAAGTATGTTCCCCAATCAGAGACAACGAGCGACAGCTGCCTCTGATTGGGAACCATACCGGCCAACATAGATCTAGAACATACTAGATCCAAACATAGAAAATACAACATAGAAAATCACACCCTGACTCAACAAATAAGAGTCCCCAGAGTCAGGGCGTGACATAAACATGTTATATCTAGATTTCAAAAACGAAACCATGCTTATAAATGTTACAAACCTGAAAACAGGATGAATAAGAAGACACAGACAATTTAAATTTTTCCACTTCCTGCTTCTCTTCTTCCAACTGATGAGGCGCATGCCTGCAGCTAACAGTTCGAATGTCTCCCTCTGATGTTAGCGCTAAGTATACATGTACAGTGGGGGAAAAAAGTATTTAGTCAGCCACCAATTGTGCAAGTTCTCCCACTTAAAAAGATGAGAGAGGCCTGTAATTCTCATCATAGGTACACGTCAACTATGACAGAAAAATTGAGGAAAAAAAAATCCAGAAAATCGCATTGTAGGATTTTTTATGAATTTATTTGCAAATTATGGTGGAAAATAACTATTTGGTCACCTACAAACAAGCACGATTTCTGGCTCTCACAGACCTGTAACTTCTTCTTTAAGAGGCTCCTCTGTCCTCCACTCGTTACCTGTATTAATGACACCTGTTTGAACTTGTTATCAGTATAAAAGACACCTGTCCACAACCTCAAACAGTCACACTCCAAACTCCACTATGGCCAAGACCAAAGAGCTGTAAAAGGACACCAGAAACAAAATTGTAGACCTGCACCAGGCTGGAAAGACTGAATCTACAATAGGTAAGCAGCTTGGTTTGAAGAAATCAACTGTGGAAGCAATTATTAGGAAATGGAAGACATACAAGACCACTAAAAATCTCCCTCGATCTGGGGCTCCACGCAAGATCTCACCCCGTGGGGTCAAAATGATCACAAGAACAGTGAGCAAAAATCCCAGAACCACACGGGGGGACCTAGTGAATGACCTGCAGAGAGCTGGGACCAAAGTAACAAAGCCTACCATCAGTAACACACTATGCCGCCAGTGACTCAAATCCTGCAGTGCCAGATGTGTCCCCCTGCTTAAGCCAGTACATGTCCAGGCCTGTCTGAAGTTTGCTAGAGTGCATTTGGATGATCCAGAAGAGGATTGGGAGAATGTCATATGGTCAGATGAAACCAAAATATTACTTTTTGGTAAAAACTCAACTCGTCGTGTTTGGAGGACAAAGAATGCTGAGTTGCATCCAAAGAACACCATACCTACTGTGAAGCATGGGGGTGGAAACATCATGCTTTGGGGCTGTTTTTCTGCAAAGGGACCAGGACGACTGATCCGTGTAAAGGAAAGAATGATTGGGGCCATGTATCGTGAGATTTTGAGTGAAAACCTCCTTCCATCAGCAAGGGCATTGAAGATGAAATGTGGCTGGGTCTTTCAGCATGACAATGATCCCAAACACACCGCCCAGGCAACGAAGGAGTGGCTTCGTAAGAAGCATTTCAAGGTCCTGGAGTGGCCTAGCCAGTCTCCAGATCTCAACCCCATAGAAAATCTTTGGAGGGAGTTGAAAGTCCGTGTTGCCCAGCGACAGCCCCAAAACATCACTGCTCTAGAGGAGATCTTCATGGAGGAATGGGCCAAAATACCAGCAACAGTGTGTGAAAACCTTGTGAAGACTTACAGAAAACGTTTGACCTGTGTCATTGCCAACAAAGGGTATATAACAAAGTATTGAGAAACTTTTGTTATTGACCAGATACTTATTTTCCACCATAATTTGCAAATAAATTAATAAAAAATCCTACAATGTGATTTTCTGGATTATTTTTTCTCATTTTGTCTGTCATAGTTGACGTGTACCTATGATGAAAATTACAGGCCTCTCTCATCTTTTTAAGTGGGAGAACTTGCACAATTGGTGGCTGACTAAATACTTTTTTTCCCCCACTGTAGCTATATTATAGCAAAACCTGAACAAACAAACTTTGATTGCAAAAAATTGAAATTTATAGAATCTATCACATAATTTTTTCTGTTGTTGTAAAGGTAATAATTTAAGCCAGATAGGCCTATCACATACATGGCCAAATGTCAGTCATTAGTCCAAAAGAGGGTGTTCTGTCCTGTTTCTGCCTGCATCCCAATCATCAGTGAAAGAGCATTGGGCTATGCACGTTTGACATCAATGTGTGCACAATTACAATAGTACTAAAATGGCCAATTTATAAGATAGTAGTTACAAGTAGAATGGAATGGTTTGCCTTGTGTGGTAGGATTTGTGGGCTTTGAAACTCTTATGTAGGTTTCATAACCAGCCATAAAATATTGCAGTATATGTCACAACACATCTAAATATACGTGTCTCCCTCTAATGCCGACAGTGTTGTGACAATGTTATGACAGGTTACGTCAGCTGTTGTGACATATTATGACATGTTTATCACCGTGTCATAATGTGTTATGACGCTAGGTATAAAACAAAAGGTGTTAACACACTACAGTATTTAACCTGCCCATTCCTCTTCCCCATATCACAACTCGTGCCACCTATGAGTGAGAAACCTACATGCCAAGTATAGACCATATATTGTGTTCCCTACAGGTTTAGAGATCCACCCTCTAACCACCATCAGGCCCCCACAACAACAACTCCCAAATCAGAGAAGATTAAGGAGAGAACACATCAAGACCAGATCCCCCCACACCAAAACACAAATAAACCGGCTCCAGAACCACATCAAACAACAACTCACCGTGCACAAGCAGAATAAATGGACCACATTCTACAAACAGCTTGACAAATACTCCAACCCATGCACCTTCTGGCAGAAAATAAAGACTATTAATGGAAACTGAAAGAGCAACACAATATTGACACTAAGGTCCCAAGGTCAACCCATAGAGAATAATGAAGAAAAGGTTATACTGTTCAAAAACCATCTACAAAATGTGCACTCCTGCCCCAACGACCCCAACTTTGACCCAGAATGGAAAACAATTGTAGACAGAGAAATACAAAAAGCAACACCACTCACCTGTCATCCGACACAGACCTTTCTCCTGGATCCAGCAGACCACCAACTCATCCATGCTGTAACAATCACAATCACAAACACACCACGCATCTGTCATCTGACACAGACCTTTCACCTGGATCCAGCAGACCACCAACTCATCCATGCTGTAACAATCACAAACACACCCCTCACCTGTCATCTGACACAGACCTCTCTCCTGGCTCCAGCAGACCAGCCACTCACTGAGCTGTAACAATCACAGAAATCAAGACTTCACCTAAAGAAAATGAAAAGAAAACACCTAGATAAGACAACATTGACACCACACTACTAAAACTAGCACCTGATGAATACCTGCACCTCCTCTCCAACCTCTTCACCTCATGTCTCAACCACGGCCACTTCCCACAACCCTGGAAAACAACAGTATTCACAATGATCCACAAACCTGACAAAGACCCAAAGAATGTTTCAAGCTATTGCCCAATCAGCCTTCTCAGCCATGTGGGGAAACTATTTGAAAGGGCACTCACCTCCAGAATAAGCTGCCATGTAGAAGACAGGGGTCTTCTTGGAGTACTCCAGGCAAGTTTCTGAAGAAAACAGATCAACAACAGGCATTATTTTAAGACTGTCAGAAGACATTTTATGATATGTTTTAAATAAAGAAAAAAAACTATTGATGTTTTCTTTGACATAGAAAAGGCATTTGATAAAATGTGGCACAACAAACTGCGCCACAGACTAGCAGATAACAACCTCCAACGCCCAGACTCAATCAGAAACACCCTCACAGGATTCCTCCATAACCGCCAAATCAAAGTTAAGGTCTCCACAGCCATCTCTCTACCCAAGGTGCAGTCCTAAGGCCACTTCTATTCATAATCTCCATCTCCGATATTTACTACCCCCCGCTCTCGTTTGGACAGGAAGCACAATTTGCAAATGATGCATCCTACTGGAGCAGCTCCAAGTGTCCACAGCTAGCCTTCAAAAAACTCACCATAGAACAGATAGAAAAGTGATCAAATAAGTGGCGAGTGAAACTAAACCCACAAAAAAACACAGCGCATCCTATTCACCAGAAACACACGTGGGTCCCGTGTAGCTCAGTTGGTAGAGCATGGCATTTGCAACGCCAGGATTGTGGGTTCGATTCCCATGGGGGGCCAGTATGAAGAAAATGTATGCACTCACTAACTGTACGTCGCTCTGGATAAGAGTGTCTGCTAAATAACAACAAACAAAAAAAAAAAACATCAAACCAAAGAAACCCTCAATTTGTACAATTAAACATGGAAAAAGAGGCCAAGTTCCTGAAGGTTATGTTTCAGAGCAACATGTTGTGGACGACCCAAATTGTGAATATCGAGAGAGAAGGACGGAAGAGGATGAATCACTCACAGTTGAAGTCGGAAGTTTACATACAGTCGTGGTCAAACGTTTTGAGAATGACACAAATATTGGTCTTCACAAAGTTCGCTGCTTCAGTGTTACGAGATATTTTTGTCAGATGTTACTATGGTATACTGAAGTATAATTACAAGCATTCCATAAGTGTCAAAGGCTTTTATTGACAATTACATTAAGTTTATGCAAAGAGTCAATATTTGCAGTGTTGACCCTTCTTTTTCAAGAACTCTGCAATCTGCCCTGGCATGCTGTCAATTAACTTCTGGGCCACATCCTGACTGATGGCAGCCCATTCTTGCATAAGCAATGCTTGGAGTTTGTCAGAATTTGTGGGTTTTTGTTTGTCCACCCGCCTCTTGAGGATCGACCACAAGTTCTCAATGGGATTAAGGTTTTGGGGGTTTCCTGGCCATGGACCCAAAATGTCGATAATCTGTTCCCCGAGCCACTTAGTTACCACTTTTGCATTATGGCAAGGAGCTCCATCATGCTGGAAAATGCATTGGTCATCACCAAACTGTTCTTGGATGGTTGGGAGAAGTTGCTCTCGGAGGATGTGTTGGTGCCATTCTTTATTCATGGCTGTGTTCTTAGGAAAAATTGTGAGTGAGCCCACTCCCTTGGCTGAGAAGCAACCCCACACATGAATGGTCTCAGGATGCTTTACTGTTGGCATGACACAGGACTGATGGTAGCGCTCACCTTGTCTTCTCCGGACAAGGTGTTTTCCGGATGCCAGAAACAATCGGAAAGGGGATTCATCAGAAAAAATTACTTTACCCCAGTCCTCAGCAGTCCAATCCCTGTACCTTTTGCAGAATATCAGTCAGTCCCTGATATTTTTCCTGGAGAGAAGTGGCTTCTTTGCTGCCCTTCTTGACACCAGGCCATCCTCCAAAAGTCTTAGCCTCACTGTGCGTGCAGATGCACTCACACCTGCCTGCTGCCATTACTGAGCAAGCTCTGCACTGGTGGTGCCCCGATCCCGCAGCTGAATCAACTTTAGGAGACGGTCCTGGCGCTTGCTGGACTTTCTTGGGCGCCCTGACGCCTTCTTCACAACAATTGAACCTCTCTCCATGAAGTTCTTGATGATCCGATAAATGGTTGATTTAGGTGCAATCTTACTAGCAGCAATATCCTTGCCTGTGAAGCCCTTTTTGTGCAAAGCAATGATGACGGCATGTGTTTCCGTGCAGGTAACAATGGTTAACAGAGGAAGAACAATGATTTCAAGCACCACCCTCCTTTTAAAGCTTCCAGTCTGTTATTCTAACTCAATCAGCATGACAGAGTGATCTCCAGCCTTGTCCTCATCAACACTCTCACCTGTGTTAACGAGAGAATCACTGACATGATGGCAGCTGGTCCTTTGGTGGCAGGGCTGAAATGCAGTGTAAAGTTTTTTTGGGGGGATTATGTTCATTTCCATGGCAAAGAGGGACTCTGTAATTAATTGCAATTCATCTGAACACTCTTCATAACATTCTGGAGTATATGCAAATTGCCATCATCAAAACTGAGGCAGCAGACTTTGTGAAAATTGGTATTTGTGTCATTCTCAAAACTATTGACCACAACTGTACAAACAATAGTACGCAAGTATAAACACCATGGGACCACGCAGCCGTCATACCGTCATAGTATGAAAAAAATAATAATGTACGCACTCACTAACTGTAAGTCGCTCTGGATAAGAGCGTCTGCTAAATGACTAAAATGTAAAATGTAAATGTAATACCGCTTGAGGAGACGTATTCTGTCTCCTATAGATGAATGTATTTTGGTGCGAAAAGTGAAAATCAATCCCAGAACAACAGCAAAGGACCTTGTGAAGATGCTGGAGGAAACAGGTACAAAAGTATCTATATCCACAGTAAAATGAGTCCTATATCGACATAACCTTTAAGGCCGCTCAGCAAGGAAGAAGGCACTGCTCTAAAACCGCCATAAAAAAGCCAGACTACGGTTTGCAACTGCACATGGGGACAAAGATCGTACTTTTTTGTGAACTGTCCTCTGGTCTGATTAAACAAAAATAGAACTGTTTGGCCATAATGACCATTGTTATGTTTGGAGGACAAATGGAGTAGGCCTGCAAGCCGAAGAACACCATCCCAACCGTGAAGCACGTGGGTGGCAGCATCATGCTGTGGGGGTGCTTTGCTGCAGGAGGGACTGGTGCACTTCACAAAATAGATGGCATCATGAGGAAGGAACATTATGTGGATATATTGAAGCAACATCTCAAGACATCAGTCAGGAATTTAAAGCTTGGTCACAAATGGGTCTTCCAATGGACAATGACCCCAAGCATACTTCCAAAGTTGTGGCAAAATGGCTTAAGGACAACAAAGTCAAGGTATTGGAGTGGCCATAACAAAGCCCTGACCTCAATCCTATAGAACATTTGTGGGCAGAACTGAAAAAGCATGTGCGAGCAATGAGGCCTGAAAACCTTACTCAGTTACACCAGCTCTGTTATTGGGGGAAGCTTGTGGAAGGCTACCCGAAACGTTTGACCCAAGTTAAACAATTTAAAGGCAATGCTACCAAATACAAATTGAGTGTATGTAAACTTCTGACCCACTGGGAATGTGATGAAAAAAAGAAAAGCTGAAATAAATCATTCTCTCTACTATTATTCTGACATTTCACATTCTTAAAATAAAGTGGTGATCTTAACTGACCTAAGACAGGGAATTTTTACTATAATTAAATGTCAGGAATTGTGAAAAACAGAGTTTAAATGTATTTGGCTAAGGTGTATGTAAACTTCCGACTTCAACTGTAAAAGCACTTTGTGGAAGGAAACACTGAGCAGCACATTAAAGTATATTTTAGCTACATCAGATCACTCTTTGAATACACACTACCCGCCTGGATCACAGCCTCCACATCACCAATTAACCGACTGCAAAGAATCCAGAATCGAGCAATACAACTGCCATTCAGATTTCCTCCAGCCATATACATCACCAACCAATACAGCAATCAGATATCTGGAATCAAAACCATCAAAGACAGACAAACATAATAACAATAACAATAACAATAATAACAATAATAACAGTAATAGCAATAATAACAATAATAACAACAATAACAACAATAACAATAATAATAATAATAATGATAATAATAATAATAACAATACCAACAATAATAATAACTACACTATTAATAATAATAATAATAATAATAATAATAATAATAATAACAATAATAACAATAACAATAACAATAATAATAACAATAACCATAACCATAACCATAACCATAACCATAACAATAGCAATAATAATAATAATAATAATAATAATAATAATAATAATAATAATAATAATAATAATAATAATAATAATAATAATAATAATAGGACAGTAATACCAAAACAGAGCATTCCACAACCCCATCACTACAGAAAACCGTACAACAAGCACAATGGGCTACAGAAACACCTCTGTCAATCATTCTCCAGTCAAAGCCAGACTGTTGCAAACACAACCTCCCATCCCACACAACGTCAACATACCTCACTTATAAACACAGCATAACCCCAATAAAGATGTAACACATCCCCTACCTACAACCCTTAACCTAACGTGTATTACAGTATACTACAGTAAATACTACAGTATTCACTGTAGTGTTTTTGAAGACTTCAGTCCGCAAAACACTAGAGTGAATACTACAATAAAAATTGCAAAAACACTACAGTGAATACTACAATAAAAACTGCAAAAACACTACAGTGAATACTATAGTATTTCTTTATGTGGGATAGCCTATGTGAGTCTGAGGATATGTGGTATGTGTGTGTGAATAATGACTTTCCTTCACTTTCCCTTGTTCCTAACGCTGACATCCACCAACCATTACTGCTCTGCATTTAACATGCCAAACATTCCAATTTCCCACATTAAATATTCCTAACCGTTCAGCCTTTCAGTAGCAACCGGTGTTAAGAGCATTGCCAGAGGGGAAGACCACATCTTTCCCATCAGGTGATTCAATCTGAGCAGAATGACAGAGTTGAGAGGATGGAGGATGGAGTTAAAGGGGGGGACAGGAAGGAGGAAGGAGAGAAAGGGGGGACAGGAAGGAGGAAGGAGTGAAAGGGGGGAGAGGATGGAGAGGATGGAATGGTTCTGAGAAATGACTACGTACTCAACTAGAACTAAAGTGACCTGACCTTTAAGAAGTAAAAAAATATATATATATTAAACAAAGAAAAAAAAGTTCTTACATCATTTAAATAATGTATTTTTCATATAAATGTTTCCCCTCTAGTGAAACAGCAAAAATGCTTTTATTTAAACCAAGTGCTTTATTTATAGTAAATCTGCATAATGTACTCTGTCAAGTTTAAATCAAACATGTAGCAAAGACAGGGGGAGTGGGACTCTATTGTGGCGCTAAAGAACATGCTATTCATAAGGACTAGATCACCGTAAGAGCATTGTGATGGACGGGTTCATTCTTTTCAATCTCCTGAATGCTTTTATGCATAACTGTCCTATGTGGATAACTGTTCACTATGGACTGAAGGAGCCCACTGGGGCATAGACGTTAATTTTACGTCTATTCCACGTTGGTTCAATGGAATTTCATTGAAATGACGTGGAAACAACGTTGATTCAACCAGTGTGTGCCCAGTGGGAGGGCTGTGGAAGTTTTCTCAGGTGAAATAGTCTGATTGACAGAGGGAATGAGTCTCTCTTTGATGTTATGACGCTGACATTTCCTTTAGTGTCTATATGATAGGTACTGAGTGAACACTGAGCCTTTTCATCTCATTCCGACTGTCAGACTGTAAAGTACTGTATGATTTCAAACCAATCTGAAGATGTTAAGTGTCCATAGATAGAATGAAATATGTTTGAAATTGCCCTATGTCTGGCATCTGAGTGTGTCTGAATTTGTGTGAGTGTGTGCCCTGCTCGTGTATCCTGCTGTGCCACGATATCCAGGGGATGACTTGACTAAACTGACCTGGTCTGGAGTCTCCAGGGGATGACTTGACTAAGCTGACCTGGTCTGGAGTCACCAGGGGATAATTTGACTAAACTGACCTGGTCTGGAGTCTCCAGGGGATGACTTGACTAAAGTGACCTGGTCTGGAGTCACCAGGGGATAATGTGAATAAACGGACCTTGTCTGGAGTCTCCAGGGGATGACTTGACTAAGCTGACCTGGTCTGGAGTCACAAGGGGATGACTTGACTAAGCTGACCTGGTCTGGAGTCTCCAGGGGATGACTTGACTAAGCTGACCTGGTCTGGAGTCACAAGGGGATGACTTGACTAAGCTGACCTGGTCTGGAGTCTCCAGGGGATGACTTGACTAAGCTGACCTGGTCTGGAGTCACAAGGGGATGACTTGACTAAGCTGACCTGGTCTGGAGTCTCCAGGGGATGACTTGACTAAACTGACCTGGTCTGGAGTCACCAGGGGATAATTTGACTAAACTGACCTGGTCTGGAGTCACAAGGGGATGACTTGACTAAGCTGACCTGGTCTGGAGTCTCCAGGGGATGACTTGACTAAAGTGACCTGGTCTGGAGTCACCAGGGGATAATGTGAATAAACGGACCTTGTCTGGAGTCTCCAGGGGATGACTTGACTAAGCTGACCTGGTCTGGAGTCACAAGGGGATGACTTGACTAAGCTGACCTGGTCTGGAGTCTCCAGGGGATGACTTGACTAAGCTGACCTGGTCTGGAGTCACAAGGGGATGACTTGACTAAGCTGACCTGGTCTGGAGTCACAAGGGGATGACTTGACTAAACTGACCTGGTCTGGAGTCACCAGGGGATAATTTGACTAAGCTGACCTGGTCTGGAGTCTCCAGGGGATGACTTGACTAAACTGACCTGGTCTGGAGTCTCCAGGGGATGACTTGACTAAGCTGACCTGGTCTGGAGTCTCCAGGGGATGACTTGACTAAACTGACCTGGTCTGGAGTCTCCAGGGGATGAATTGACTAAACTGACCTGGATTGGAGTCTCCAGGGGA